>NC_083580.1:1575572-1818072 GCF_027579695.1 Neoarius graeffei
TAATTATTTTTAAAAAGTCTAACAAACATTAAAGTAAGGAGATGTGTGTATTGTTTCTGTAAGGAGTCTCCAGTGTGAGCGCTGTGTAACAGTCAGAGGGGAAGCTGGAAGTGTAAGTTCTTTGATGTCTTCAGGACAGAGCAGTTTATGGTCCTTTAGTGTCTCAGGAACACGATGAGCTGCGGGTTTGTTTTTGTTTGTTGTCTTAATGTTTAGAGAGAGTAGAGAGACGCTGGTGAGAGAACGGTTGTTGAAGGACAAGAGGAACTTGTTGGATTACGTTAAGTGTTTTTTATAAAAAGTACGATGTGTCGTTCTTTAATAAATAAATCTCTGTAGTCATTGGCCAATCGCTGGGATGTTTTGTTGTGCTCCAGGAAACTTTCTGTCTCCATCATCGTTTATTGCGTCGTCTTCTCTTTTGTCCGGTCGGAAACCTCTGGCCCCGTGTCCATGTCGGTGTTGTGAAACGCTGAGCACTGATGGAAGGGAACGTGTTTCAGACGAGTGTTTCCTGTCTCTCAGCTATGCGCTGAATCAGCATGATGTAAACCGAGTGGCCGTGCTGAGGAGGTTTAAAAAAGAAATAAAAGCAGAAGTTGGAGAGAAAGCTGAGCAAAAACTCTCTGAAGACCCTCTTGAGCCGGACTCGTGGCTAAAAACCCAGAGTGCTCAGGTCCAGACGCCATAAAGCAAAGGGCTGGAGATGGGAGGGAGTGGACGAGGGGGAAGAGGAGGAGGGAGGGGTCATGACCACATCGTTTATCATCTCGTGGAAAAGCAGAAGGAGAACATCATGAAGGTGTTTCTTCACATCTTCATCAGATTGTTTATCCACTAGAGATGGATCCTGATAACTGTCCATCATTTCCTTTAAAAAGTTCACAGACCTGACTTGCGCACTGTACTGTGTTTGAGGTGATGGTTGACTCAGAAATAATCAAATCAGGTCCAGGCAAAAAGTAAGACAATAAGTGGAAGGAAAAGATCTAAAGCTCATTTCCTGAAGGAAATACTCGAACATGATGAACATGATTTTAAATTTTTAGTTGTCTTATTAACTTCAAGAGGGCGAATTGAGAGACTCTGGTGAGGGAACGAATGTTTATCGCTGCTATAACATCAGTGATGACAGGAACTAGCGTTTACATGTTTAGTTAAAAACAGATAAAAAGCATAACTTTTTTTGTTTAAATTAAATGTGTAATTCTTGGTAAATCGCTGAAGCGAAAGAGGAATAAAACACTTGATGTGCTGTTTTTAGGAAAATGATCCATTTCAGGTTGGAAACAGTGACTCTCTGCTCCATCACCCCACCCAGTCGTTGATTATTTTCCTGTAACAGCAACACACACACGGAGCGGTTAATGTTCTGCACTTGGACTCGGTTCAGTCCCTTTGGATCAAAGCACCTGGTGAATGAATTAATGAATAAATATAAGTGGAATAAATTTAAATTCAGCAGAAAGCTGGTGAAGGTGTAGACTGGAGCAGCAGCATGAATCTGTAAAAGCACCACATTGTGCAGCTGTAATCAAATCCAGATGTGCAGAGGTTTTTCCTGCATGATGCAAAACGATGATGAAGCACTTCCTGTTTAGTGTGACGGAGCTGCGGCTCGGTGAGGATCACGAGGATGATTTCAGGCTGCTTTACTGAATAACAGTCATGTTTAAATCACACACAAAAGGCGTGTGTGTGTGTGTGTGTGAGACTCATGAGGACATGAGGTTTTAGTGATGTCATCTTGTTCCTCCTCTTTAAAATATTCCTCAGGACAGAAAAGTAAGTTTCTGTCTTAAAGAACAGGAAAAAAGGTAAAGAGTACGCTTGTGATTTAAATGATTTAATCGCGTCTCCGTGACATCACAGCTGCCACGTTGCACCAAAAGTTCAGTCGTCTTCTCCGCAGTAAAACAGACGAGCAAAGCGGTTGTTGAGAATCTCTGTCTGTCTTTGTGTGCTGGAAGGTTAACATTAAAGGTGACGTATTAAACCCCTTCTCCACAAGTTGCCCCGCTTCCCTGAGGTCTAAATGAAACGTCTGCCACCTGCTTTGGTTAAAAACCCCACAGCTCCTTCTCCCCTGTGTAAACAGCCCTGTTCACAACGACCAGTTTGAGCGCCTGTTCCTTTAAATGATAATGAGCCACTCCTGACCCCACCTCCCTCTTCCTCCAGCCAATCAGGTAGCACTTTCCTCATGAATATTCATTTGTGAAGGCATTTCTCATCATGATTAAATTTCATTAAATATTTTTTTAATGTTATACTATATTTCATTCGCAATTATCAAAAAAGATTTGGGGATTTTTTTTTTAAAATTATAATTAAGATTTCTCATCATGATGTAAGACTCATGTATGGTTCCATCTCTTCTTATTTAAAAATCAATTTTACGAAAGAAATGACACTGCGATTCAAAACGCACAACACAATGAGGTATGACCTTTGTGTGCGCGCGCACGCGCGTTTCCTGAATTTTATTCATGTCGAATTTGTTAAACTGCTCTTCCTGCTGTGTGCAGATGGAGCTTCTGGATAAGTTCCCTGTGGAAGGAGGACAGAAGGATCCAAAACGCCGAATTATCCCTTTTCTGCCAGGTATGTTTTATTTTTCAGTTTATTTACAATTCTTAAACGAGATCTCAGGATTCTGTTCGTTTGTATGTAAGAACTGACGCGGTGGTGAGATCACGGCTCTCGGTGTTCTAAAAACAAAAAACGAGTGAATCTTTTGTGTTAGTTGGCTCCTCCCCTTGTCTGTGATTGGTCAAAAGGTCACATGGTTTCTTGCGTCACTGTGAACCGAGCAGCAGTTTGATTCCCAGATTTTCTGTTTGGTCTCATGATTAAAATAGTGAATCATATAATTTGACTCCACTGATCACTAAAAGTCAACTCTTTCAGCTCTCAAATGACTCACTGCTTTTTTTGCTTCTTTCTTTTTTTCCCCCTAAATTGGTCGGAACTGGTGATATTTTATCTGCTCGTTCTGCTTCTTCCTCTGATTCTGGCTGATCAAGTTTCCAACATGTTTCACCATTTCATTCAAAAAGAATCAACTTTCTTACAAGCGACACATCGTTCAATTGGATAAACGCACCGTTTTTAATCACCAAAGGAGCTCAAGATTTGTTTTATCCAGACAGATGTGAACATACAGGGTTTTTGTTTGTTTGTTTATTTGTTTGTTTAGGTTCGTTGACATTTGATCTGTCAGATCCTTCAGATTATCAGGCTGAATGTAATTGGAAACATGACAACTGGTGTTGCTGTAAAATAAAATGAAAGTGTTCTCTCACACACACACACACACACACACACACACACACACACACACACATTTCCAGAAAGTATTAGGTCACTTCCTTGTTTTGCAGTTTTCTTTTTCCAGAAGTCTATATTTATCATTTTAAGATGCAGACCTGCACCACTTCCTTCCTGCTGCAGACTCATTACATCATCATCATCATCATCGTATAATCTCAAACCCTTCTGTAAAATCGTTCTCCACTGTGGAAGTGTACTGATTTTTTTTAATTATTATTATTATTACTATTATTTTTTATTATTTTCAAAGCATCATCTTGTGAAAACAACACACTACATTTATCCAACCCACTGAGAGGGGAGGGGGATCTCGGAAGTGGTTTGAAGAACACGCGTGCGCGCACAGCTGTTATTCGTGAACTATTCCAGCTCTAGAACCCGGGGCAGGTCCGTGATGGTGGGATGTGGAATTTCCCTCGGGCTGGTTTTGGGTCAAAGCCCCTGACTCAGGAGGTGAAGTGAAGGATGATGGGAGTAAAAACTCCTGAAGTGACCACACTGCTGACTCGCACTAACGCTCCGAGTAACCAGCCTTAAAGCCACTTCAGAGGTTTCCTCCGTTTACTCTGAGGGACTTCACCCCCAAAAAACCCGTCTCATCATGTTCTCCTTTTATTTTTCTCAGTGCACTTCCTGTTTCTTTCGTCTCTTTTCTCTCTCCTTTTTCTTTTTCTTTCATCATCTTTCTCTCTCCACCATATTTCACCATTTTCTCCACGAGCGTGAACATTAACATTAAAATTAACGTAAATGTGAACATTAGCATGAACGTGAACATCTGTCCATAGCTGTGTGTCTGCAGTGTCGATTCCTTCATCGTTAGTAACCGCCTGGTCGGAGTCGCTCCACTTTAACTCCAGCTGCTCGTTAGTTTTAATTCTGGGAAACTGTGTCCATTTTCATTAGAGGATCTCCGCAGGTACAGACTGAAATAATAATGACAGCATGAGTGAGTTTAAAAGTGTTCGTCTGAAATTGAGAATAATTATAAACAGAGTAAAGCGTCAGGGATCATCTTTCACTCTTAATCTATTTAAATCCACATCAGAGTTTTGTGTATTTTTCCTCTTTTTACTTCTCTCTCTTTCTATCATACTGTTATTCTTTGTCTTCTTTTTTTCTCTTCATCCTTGACATTATCTCCCTGCGTTTCTCTTTAGCTTCCTGCGCCACTTTCATCTTCTCACTTTATTCGTATTTTTTTTCTTCAGCACTTCTCCTTTTTCTCTCCTTCGCTTTGTTCTCAGGCTGCTGATAATCTGAGAGTTTCTCTCGCCGTCTCTGGAACAAAACCAGCCCTTGTCTGTGTTTTCATATAAACGACTACAAATAACTCGCATTCCTTTCTCTGGAAAAAAGAGGGAGAGAGAGGGAGAATTAGAATGTAAGGAGACGGAGTGGAGTGTGAACAGGAAACATTCAGGGGGAAAAAATTGTAAATATTATAGAATAAATGATGACATTAATTACTTGTACTAAGTAATAGTCTGTATTTTTATTTTAACTTTTATTACCCATATTTCCATAATACGGTATTTTTGATCATCTATAAATATAAATATTTGATTCATTATGTAAGTAATGGATCACAGAGTGTGCTGCTGTGATGAAGCAGAGTCGCTGTCCCCATCCTGGAGATGATTATTTTCCTCTAACTAGGGCTGTGCCGATAGACGGTGCCATCGTCCATCGACGATGGTGGTCATCCATCACGATGGAGAGCCACCATCGTGATACCACGCCCCCTCCTGTCATAAACATGCATATATCATCTGGGCCTATTTAACCTAAAAAGTTAGTTTTTTGTAAGTTTAGTTAGTTAGTTTTGTTTAATATATAAATATTTTATATAACATATTATATATAAATACATAATTATATAAATCATTATAAAGTAATGTCCTATTACCACTTGTTCACGTAGGCTATGGTGCAGGGACGTGCTAGTGAACATAACGTGTGGTTACACAAATACAGTATGCTACTAATAATACATTTTGACTTTATTTTTTAGCCTACACTATACTTTTAATGCAAAATTTGTCATGTTGTTCAAACAAATAGCCACTATTAACGACTTCAGTCGGGAAACATTTCACCTTATCAAACGGCAGTGAAGCGCAGACTTCGGCAGAAGTCAAATAACTTTAATCTGGTAAATAGGCCTACTTTCAGACACAAAATGGTCCACTCTAAGCCATAATGTCAAACCAAATGGAAGAATGAAGGTGATTCTGTGAACCGGTATTCGTGAAAAGATACAGCAGGCTGAACAACAAATCAAGTCTAACAGGAACACACAAGCATGCGCTTAACGGTAGCCTACACAATTTAATTTAGGCATTAACCAGGCTTAGGCAGTAACTTCTTATTGTAAAAATGCTACAAAATAAATAGTCATGAACATGATTTTGTAAACATATATTTATTTAAAGATGAACGATGAAGACGAAGAGAACCGGAACGTGCGCAGCACAAAATGCGCTCACAAAGTTTAACGTAGCCGGGCATTAACTTTTTACAGTGATATTAAAGCTACCAAATATTCATGAAGTCGACTCAGTTAGCAAAGAACAGCGATTAAAAAACGAGAGAGCCTGCGTTAATACAAGAACAAGTAAATAAATAACAATGATAGTAATAATCAAAATCAAGAAAACGCAGGCAGTCCGAAGCAATTTAACCTAATGAGTTAACAGTGCAGGCAATGGTCACCATGTTTAAATGTCGAGGTTTCTGGCCAAAAATACTAGCATGTTTACTTTGTCTGGTTTTAATGAGCTGCGGATTGGGGTAACTATACTACCCGCGCTGCTGAACACTCGTTCTGATGGAGTACTGGTGGCGCATATGCACAAATATTTACGTGCTAATCTTGCCATTAATGGAAGTCTTTTCTCGTTCCTTTTCCACCACATCAGTGGGTCCTCCCCCCATCACTGACAATTTCCTGCAGGCACATGGTCATTTCTGCCTCAGGCTTTTCTTCATCAGTAAGCGTGGATGCTCTGGCTGCTGCTCTCTTCCCAAGAAGGCTGCCCAAAGACCCTCTCGTTTTCTTAGGCACTGCCGCGGTGCAGTCACCTGGTTCCTCCCCTTCGTCATGTGACGGACCGGGTGTTGTAGCACCTGACAGCGACGGAACGATCTCTGTCACCATCTCTTCCATCAACTCAGATTTTGTGGCGTGAAGATCAAACATAGAAAATTAGGTAGCCTAAATTTAAAGAGATAGTAGGCTATGGGATATAGTATATATCACAATTCTCAGTGCAGTGGAATTTTTTTTTCTTTACGTGCCAAAGCCTTGGATGAGTATCTAATACTTAATATTTTATAATGTGGTATTAAAATCCCCCCCACGATATGATCGTCCATCACGATGTTTGCACTGTAAACATCGTCGATGCTAATTAAGGGGACATCGCACAGCCCTACCTCTAACAGCACGTCCCCGAGTGTTTTATTCCTCTCGCACCACAGCAACTTACAAACAACTACAATTCTTCACTGAAGAAAAACACGATGTACTTTTTATACATTTAACTCAAGCACTTTTATTTTGTAATGATTTTTAAGATTAAAATATTGTGCATTAATTTAAAGAGTTTTAGCTCTGTGAACACATTTTCATCTGCACTTCAAACACGTTATTCCACAGTGTCGCATTTCTTCACTGTGAGCAACAAAATATTTTAATCTACATTATAGTAATAATAGTTACTTATTTATTTATAATATTTTTTTATAATTTCCTTTTTTTCTATCCTAATTTTAATAAGAGAGGCCACATCCTGATTTTCCAAGTGGCTCTTCTTCCAGATGATTGTGGGCGGGGTTTAGTGTAATTTCATTAGCCAATCATTGTGCTGCAAAGAGGGGAAAAGGTGTAAAGATTTCATCTTCATTCAACACGTTTAAAGAAAACATTTCAGTGAGACACAAAACAGAGAATGCAGACGAGGGATTAATTAATTTTATTTATTTAACTTTTCCCCCCTTTGTGTTCGTTCTCAGGATGCCAGTGTGTGAGATTTAGATTTATATAAACATTGTTAATGAATTTGTTGATGTTATGAATTATTTCTGAAGTTAATGTTGTACGTGTTTACTGTAGATGAAATGAGAGGGTGTGTGTGGGGTTTTTTTCCCCCAGAATTTATCATGTCTGTTTTGTTTCTTTGCAGGAAAGATTCTGTTCAGGAGGAGTCACATCAGAGACGTGGCCATGAAACGCCTGAGACCCATAAACGAGTACTGCAGGGTGTGTGTGTGTGTGTGTGTGTGTGTGTGTGTTTTAACAAAAATTGAAGAAAGAAAAAAAGAGCCAAAAAGTTTCCTTTTCATTACTGAGGTTAGCGTTGGGTTTCGGTGCAGCACAGCATTAATTAACTGCAATAATAGTCAGTGGAAGGTCCTCACAAGGATAGTGAGACAAACGTGTGTGTGTGTGTGTGTGTGTGTGTGTGTGTGTGTGTACGCGCACATAATCATGGAGTTTTTTTGTTTTTTAACATTCAGGACTCCTCGTGTCCCAAACACACACAATCAGGTTAATGCAGCAGAGGAAGCGCTCCAGTAAAAGCCCATTAGCTGTAATGCAGCGAGTCTCTGGAGAGAATACTAACGACTGGGAGAAGATCAGCCCCAGTGCATGATGGGAAACATCAGTCTGCTCACTGAACGCCCAAAATATAAACCACACGCCGATCAGAGATTTAAACACAAAGCCCAGGTGGTGTTTGGAGCTGAAACAGATGTGTGATTCACTTCATTTCATTTATCTGTTAAAAGCTTTCTGATGTCTCTGTCTCCGCCCACAATCCGCCCTGTTTCTGAATTTTAAACAAATCAGGAAGTGAGCAAAACCAGAACAGGAGAACGGGGTGTGTGTGTGTGTGTGTAAAAACCAGACTGACTCAAGATTAAAGGGCACCTTGAACACACCACCACCTCACACACTCGCTCTCTTTCTCATACACACACACACACGCGCGCGCACTGCTGTCACAAATCATCCTCAGTCTGAGGTGTGTGTGTGTGTGTGTGTCCAGACAGAGACACTCCCTGAGCACTCAGCTTTATTAAACACTGAAATTAATATCTGTGTCACGCACCAACACCAACAGCCTCACCGCCAAGTCTCTCTCTCTCTCTCACACACACACACACACACACACAGAGGAATGTCTTTGAAAGTCGACAGAAGGTCAAAGGTCAGGTTAGATTACAGGTTGTGTTAAAGTTAAACCGTGTGCTGCACATTAGCATCCGTATGATGTCACATGAATTTATGGTTCCTGATGTTCACTTAGACAACAGCAACAAGAACAGGAAGCTGTAAAGAGAACACTGAAGTAAGTGTGTGTGTGTGTGTGTGGTGTTTTCCCCCAGGCTTTGATCCAGTTGCCCGTGTACATTTCTCAGTGTGAAGAGGTGCGTGTGTTCTTCGAGACTCGACCCGAGGACCTGAACCCCCCTGTTGAGTGAGTACACGCACGCGCACAACAATTTACTGTTGATTATTTTCCTTTAACAGCACATCAGTAAAGCACTGGAGTGATTTTTTTATTTTTTTTTATTTTTTTTTAAAATTCCTCTTAAATCACAACTTAACAATTACACATTTTTAATTGATTATAGTTTTTATCCGTTTATATTTGTGTGTAATGTTGTTGCCCGTCCCTGAGCTTGTGTTCTCGCTGCTGTAACACTCGTCTCTTCTGTGTGTTGGATGTTCTTACAGTGAACCCATCGGGAAGAAGAAATCGGGTAAGAAGCTGTAATTAATTTACTGACGCTTTAATGAGTGTTTGTTTATTAATTTATTGATAAATGATCATGGATGAAATATCTGTTCTGTAATCCACACTTCTGCTAAAACACAAGGCTTCAGTTTGTGGAGTTTTTCTGGGATTCTGCTGAAATTAAAACTTCATTAAATCAGAAACTTCAGACATTTCTATAATTTTAATCAATTAAAATAAGTGATGTTTTTATCTCATTTATTTAATGCGTTAATTCTGAACATTTTAATCATGACGACAGAACGTGTGTCATAACTTATTTATTTACTCAATAATTATTTGACTTTTGAGAACTGATCTGATTCTCAGATGCGGCAGCTTTCAGCTGTAGAGTTTATCATATTTTGATCTGTTGCTATGGCGACACTGGAAACATGTAAACACAACAGTTTTCTTAATTTTCAGTTAACAAATATCTGAGGAGGGAAGAAAGGAGGAGATTTAAATATTGACAGGAATAAGGGTTTATTTTTTATTTAAAAGCCTGAAACAGGAATGTAAATAGTTTCCCCGCAGTGTGGCGTGTTTTATGTCCAGGTGAATACACACGCACGTATTCTGTGTAACCTGTGGGCAGTAAAAACGCAGGATGGAGTGCACTGTTCATCAGTTTAGCTGTGAGCTCTGTGGTAAAATTCAGGGTTTTTCCGCATTAATGTACAACCCCGATTCCAAAAAAGTTGGGACAAAGTACAAATTGTAAATAAAAACGGAATGCAACGATGTGGAAGTTTCAAAATTCCATATTTTATTCAGAATAGAACATAGATGACATATCAAATGTTTAAACTGAGAAAATGTATCATTTAAAGAGAAAAATTAGGTGATTTTAAATTCCATGACAACAGCACATCTCAAAAAAGTTGGGACAAGGCCATGTTTCCCACTGTGAGACATCCCCTTTTCTCTTTACAACAGTCTGTAAACGTCTGGGGACTGAGGAGACAAGTTGCTCAAGTTTAGGGATAGGAATGTTAACCCATTCTTGTCTAATGTAGGATTCTAGTTGCTCAACTGTCTTAGGTCTTTTTTGTCGTATCTTCCGTTTTATGATGCGCCAAATGTTTTCTATGGGTGAAAGATCTGGACTGCAGGCTGGCCAGTTCAGTACCCGGACCCTTCTTCTACGCAGCCATGATGCTGTAATTGATGCAATATGTGGTTTGGCATTGTCATGTTGGAAAATGCAAGGTCTTCCCTGAAAGAGACGTCGTCTGGATGGGAGCATATGTTGCTCTAGAACCTGGATATACCTTTCAGCATTGATGGTGTCTTTCCAGATGTGTAAGCTGCCCATGCCACACGCACTAATGCAACCCCATACCATCAGAGATGCAGGCTTCTGAACTGAGCACCGATAACAACTCGGGTCGTCCTTCTCCTCTTTAGTCCGAATGACACGGCGTCCCTGATTTCCATAAAGAACTTCAAATTTTGATTCGTCTGACCACAGAACAGTTTTCCACTTTGCCACAGTCCATTTTAAATGAGCCTTGGCCCAGAGAAGACGTCTGCGCTTCTGGATCATGTTTAGATACGGCTTCTTCTTTGAACTATAGAGTTTTAGCTGGCAACGGCGGATGGCACGGTGAATTGTGTTCACAGATAATGTTCTCTGGAAATATTCCTGAGCCCATTTTGTGATTTCCAATACAGAAGCATGCCTGTATGTGATGCAGTGCCGTCTAAGGGCCCGAAGATCACGGGCACCCAGTATGGTTTTCCGGCCTTGACCCTTACGCACAGAGATTCTTCCAGATTCTCTGAATCTTTTGATGATATTATGCACTGTAGATGATGATATGTTCAAACTCTTTGCAATTTTACACTGTCGAACTCCTTTCTGATATTGCTCCACTATTTGTCGGCGCAGAATTAGGGGGATTGGTGATCCTCTTCCCATCTTTACTTCTGAGAGCCGCTGCCACTCCAAGATGCTCTTTTTATACCCAGTCATGTTAATGACCTATTGCCAATTGACCTAATGAGTTGCAATTTGGTCCTCCAGCTGTTCCTTTTTTGTACCTTTAACTTTTCCAGCCTCTTATTGCCCCGTCCCAACTTTTTTGAGATGTGTTGCTTTCATGAAATTTCAAATGAGCCAATATTTGGCATGAAATTTCAAAATGTCTCACTTTCGACATTTGATATGTTGTCTATGTTCTATTGTGAATACAATATCAGTTTTTGAGATTTGTAAATTATTGCATTCCGTTTTTATTTACAATTTGTACTTTGTCCCAACTTTTTTGGAATCGGGGTTGTATATTTTTGTTCTTACTGCTAGTACTACAGCCTTCTCACAGACTAAGTGAAGTTGAACACAGTTTAGTTACAGACAGGAAGTTGTTTCCATTCTATTGAAACGGACCAATCACAGCATGGGCGTCAGCTCACATGTTTAAAAACTCTGGAGTTTTATCACGTCAGTCTGTTTCCTTTGTTTGAATTTGCTGCTTTCTCTGCTCCCCTCTCCCGACTCCACCCCCTCACTCTGACGCTCATCCTTTTTTTTTTTTTCCTCTTTTTTTTTTCTCTCCCCTCCTCATCAGGCATTGTGGAGAGAGCGACTTCTTTCCTAAAGCGAGGTAGTAAAACGCTGCTGCTGTGGCCGGGCGCTGGGGTGTCACTGTGTGTGTGTGTGTGTGTGTGTGTGTGTGTGTGTGTGTGTGTGTGTGTGTGTTTTATCCCTTGGGACCTTAACCCTTTGATGCAAAACATGGGTCAAAAGTGACCCGGCTGAGTTTTTATCTTCTATATCTTTGCAATAAATTAATTCCATCATTCAGTATTCAAGGTATTCCTCAATTAACTTTGTTTTTGATCATCATACATCCTTATTTTATTTTTTCCTTTCTTACTTTTTGAATAAAAACCCTTTTTGTACCACTACCCTTCTAATGCACAACATGGGTCAAAAACGACCTGCATTCATTTTCCAGGTTATTTCATGTATGGCTGAGTGTTTCTATGATCTACTTTTGAAATAAATTCATTTTGTCATTTACTTTTCCAAATATGCAGTAAATATCTTGTTTTTGTTTAGCACAAATCATTTTTATTTTTCCTTTCTTAAGTTATGAACAAGCACAGCTTTTGTAATTCTACATCAAGTTTACACACATGGGTCAGAACCGACCTTTGCCCATCTAATACATGCAAGGAATGTTTTTCAATTGTTCGAACATTACCTTAGAAAAAAATTGATGTTTAGGTTCCCTTGAGAGTGAGTAGATTACTCGTCAGAAAGTTACAAGTAATTACTATTAGCTACCGAGCTGTTGACGTATTCTACTTTAGTTAGCTAATTTTATTGTAGTTGGCTTAGCTAATTACATAGTTAATATAAATAAATAACTGGCCCCATTCACTGCTAAAGTAATTACTTGAAACAAATTATTATAGTATTAAGACCATTTAATTTTAAATCACACTTGGATGACCCATGTGTAGTAATATAAAAAGTATTTTTGTTCATAAAGTAGGAAAGAAAAACATAAATTAATGATTTGTGGTAATTAAGAACAAGATATTTAAAGAATACTTGGAATATTCAATCATAAAATAAATTGATTTCAAAAGATAGAGCAAAGAAAAACTCAGTCAGCATGAAATAACCTGGAAAATGAATGCAGGTCATTTTTGACCCATGTTGTGCATTAGAAGGGGTGTGCATATGTTTTGCATCAAAGGGTTAATAATAATAATAATAATAATAGGAGAGAGACAGACAGCTGTTTAACCCTCCTGTGGTGTTGGTGGCGTAGCTGTGTCAGTCAGTAGATCAGGAGGATCAGCAGCTTCAGTGAAGCGTCACGTTCACCCTCAGACCAAATGGACCCCAGAACCACAAGCAAAACTCAACCCAAGCTGACCCGTCAGGGATGTGATGAAAAGCAGCCTGACCATGAACAAGCATTAAAATCAGTGATCTTAAAAAAATCGGGAGGGGGATCAGGATCTTAAAAAAAATCCAATTTAAAAAAAAAATTGGAATCTTAAAAAAATGGTCTACATTTTTGGGGAAAAAATTCCAAATACTGAAAAAAAATCAGAATCTGGAGATAAATTTCATGTTAAAAAATCTAAATCTTGGAAATAAAATTTAAAATCTCGAGCGGTAATTAATTTTTCTTAATCTAATATGGGGGGAGAATTTTGAAAAAAATCATGAGACGGAAAAATATAAACTTTAAGGAAATTCTTTTTTACAAGATTTAAATGGGGGAGACGTGATGGAGAAAAATGCAAATTTTGGAAAAATTGTAAGTTTATAGGGTGAACAAATCAAAATCTAAAAAATTCCCAATTTTAAGGGGAAAAATGCAAAAGTAATCAGGAGTTGGAATGAAAGACTTGTTAAAGGTCGCAGTTTCTCTGGTGACATGAAGAAAACCTTCACAGAGAAAGTGCGGAGTCACGTGGTGAGGTGTGAGAGGAGCGCAGCGCCCCTACAGGCCGAGCCGCGTAACTGCAACTACAACAAATCAAAATGAGTCGGAGTCAGTGAAATTAATAACTTTAAATTTGCACTCAGGTCTGATTATATCAGTTTTAATTTCATCACTCATCAAACACAAATTATTATTATTATTATTATTATTAAAAAACATTTTATAAAGCCAAGGCAGATTTTTGGAAACGGATTCTAAAAACACAAAGCCGCTAATCAGAACGACTGTGTGCGTCATTTTAAGAAAGAAAAAAAAAAACCTTGTGCTGATTTCATCAACCCATAAAAATGAAATTTATTTACTGGTGTTTTAATGTTTGAGAGAAATCTAAACTACACAATATTAAATGTGTAAAGAGTATTTTTTTAAAAATAGTTTATAGAACACAAACTATTTTTGGTCACAAATCCACAGGAATTTTAGTTTGATTTGTATTTATTGCAGTGTGACATCATTCATATGTTACAATACTAATAATTACTAATATTTAAATATCAGTATTTTATAATGGATCAGTGCAAAGAAGAGTTTTCTGTTCCTATTTTAATTTTAGTTTCATGTGAACGTGTTCGAGTCGTGTGATGTTTTTATTCAGTGAGTGAGAGTTAAATTGTGGGTGTGGTTAGAAGTAATATATAATTATAATATAATGATAAACATGGTGAGATAAAGGAGTTCAGTTTAAAGATCTTTTTGGGGAGCTTTGTGTAAATCTGGGATTTTGATTTTCTGGGTCATCATGTGATCCTGATGGTGATCTGCTTGTGTCGTAACATTGGTGTTGGTTTCTTTCCTTCCGTCTCCCTTCACTAAACCGTTTCTTTTTCATGTCTAACAGCGACGTGTGTGTCTCTCTCACTCGCTGCAGCTTGTCTCCGCTCTGCTCGTTAGCCTCCGTAGTGTTGGAGAGAAATTCACACATTTCCGTTGATCTCTGCGTGTTTCCCGACAGCAGGAGACTCGAGCGCCGCCGACCCGCTGCTCCTGGATCAGTACATCGCCGTCACTGACTACGAGAAGCAGGAGAGCTCTGAGATCAGCCTCAGAGTCGGCCAGGTGGTGGAGGTCATCGAGAAGAACGAGTCAGGTGATGAGACCTGAGAAGAGCTCAGTGTTGTAATCACACCGGTGCTGTTTATTCAGCGGGTCAAAAATCTTTTTTCCTTCAAATTCAAAGTGTGAAGAAAATTCAAATGCAGAAATAAATATTGAAAAGATTCTTAAACGTGGAGTGAAAAATCAAGCACTTCCCAAAAAAAATCCTAATCTTGAACAAAGATTTTGGGAAGGTTGTTGGTCGTGCAGTCTGATTTAGATCATTTTAAGATGCTGTAGGTGTGTGTGTGTTGCAGGTTGGTGGTTTGTGAGTTCGGAGGATGCTCAGGGCTGGGTTCCTGCCACCTGCCTGGAGGCTCAGGATGATCCTGATGATTTCAGTCTTCCTGCAGAAGAAGGTACTGAAAGTGTGTGTGAGAGATTCTGTTCCTCCTCACACCTCCCATACATTCTGAAGTTAACTTTAAAGAGAATTTCAGTGGGAGTGAGATTACTATAAAATCCATCGTCAAGAAAAATTGTCTAAATTAGAAATAATTATTAGGAGTTTGGGTTGACACGATATTTTTGATACTCGATATGAATTGTAACATTTCTTGATACCATTACTTAAAAACTGAAATAAATAATTCTGTACAGAACCTTTAACATCTAGTCACAGCTTCTTCCAGGTTGAGTTTGTTCTAAAATTGTTAAAAGTGCAGATTGACATGGTTCATCACATCATACACACAAATCTGTATTACAGAAAGAAAATCTGCTTTTAAAATCTACTTAAACACGGGGCTGCGTTCTAGTGAAGGGTTTAACACAAATGATGTGAAAGTCTTTTGGTGTGACTTTTTTTTTTTAAATTCTATTCTGACATGCCTGAAGTGAGTTGATTCGTGTGTGTGTGTGTGTTTGATTCCCCTGCTGCTGGAGTGTGCCGGAGGTTCTGGTCACTGCCAAGGCTCAGGGGTCGCCGCCGCACTTTAGGCGATCTGTTCGGCCTGAGTTGCAGGCAAGGTGGAGAGAAAATCCGTCTCTTCCCCCCCTCCCCCTCAATCTGGCTGCATGATGCATGAATGTAAATTGGCGTAATGTGTTTTTATATTTTTGATCACTTGGGTCCACTGGATGCTGCATGATTTCTCCACTGAGCCAGTTCTTTTCCACCCTCATATAGAAAATATACAGGGAGGCGGAGTTACTGTTGCTTATTTTCCTCTAACGGTTCATCCCTCAGTGTTTTATTCTTCAAAAAGTCATATACTTTTTATAGTTACATTAAATGTGCATGAAGTTGTTCCCGGGTACGGTAGAGCAGCTATAAAGTCGTTCTCTCGCCAGCCTCTTTTACTCACTCTCTCAAAGACGTCAGGAAACGTAAAGTTACAGCTGACACTGGAGACTCCTTCAGTAGAGGTTCCATAAACATCTTACAGAATCGATTATGTGGAGCGTCCTATGAAGTGCAGCTGTGCTACTGTCAGAGCTGCTATTATAATCAATATCCATAGCTGCCAACATTCTGAAGTTGTAAATAGTAATACAAGGTTGGGTACTGAGTCTTGGTGGGGGGGTCGGGGGCCGCCGAAGCTTTCTAGCAAAACTACCCTGAAAAATCACACTAAAACAAAATAGTTTGACAAAATTTATTCTACAAACTAAACTATCATCTTACATTAATTTGCAAAGTTCTTTTCAACAATGGAAACAAATTTACCTGGAACTAGAATACATATCATCAAAGCAATTTGGCACAGATCAAACATAAAAGGAACCTCTTGTAATCAACACCAAACATAAAAATGCCTCAAAACATGCTTGGCACAGAGTGAAACAGCTCAAAAAAGTGTCCATTTCAACTTGCTTCTTCACATGACTACAAATCAAACAGAACAGAATCCACACCACACCCCGGGCATCAAATCGTGCCCGCCAATCACAAAGCAAGGCTTTTGTTTGGATTCTTTGGGCGGGCTTTTGCAGGAGTGACGACAAAGCTGCGCGACGCTGGAGAAAGCGCTAGTGAACAGCGCGCGTTTGACTCCGCTTTGGAATCAGTTTTAGAAGAATTAGACTTGGAGTTTTCGTTGAAACATGAGCAGGAAGAGGCTCTCCGCTCATTCCATGATCGCTGAATCTTCACCAAAACACTCGACGCTCCAGTGGTGTCCCTCTCCACATGCTGTTTGTTTACCCCATAGGCATATAAACAGACGCCGCATTGAGCTGGTGGCCCGTTGCTGGGATACGTCAGAGTGTCCGCCATATTGGATGTGGCAAATCTTCCCCGTAAACCAATGCAAGTAAATGGACTGAACTTCATAAAGCCCCTTTCTACAATAATATTTAACTCGATGCCTTTTATTCACCCATTAAGACACACACGTATATATTTGGGAAACAAACAGGCATCAAAACAACACATATAACTTTTAATGTGATGGTTATAAATGGTGTGCGAAATCCCCTGTACACTGCAAACTAGCGACAGATACGTGATAGATAGCTCAGGTAAGCTAATCAGTCAGCATACCGCAGCAAGCTACCAAAACCTGAGGCCACAAAGTGAGCTGAATGAACGCCAAACTGAGTTCGGCCAGGTTCTCACATCATACCAAAACAAAATACATCACTGATTCCTTCCCATTCAGAAAGGTTAAAAACATTCATCATACGTTCAAAAACGTTCATCATAGTGTGGCACTGTATTCTCTAATTCTCACTGCTTATAACTCTACACCCCCCCGGTGGAGATGAGCTGGGAAACTGAAGGAACAGTATTGAAAGGTATTTTTCCAGTCTCACCTGTGAAAGGTAATCTCATGTGATCTTGTTTGGACGGTAAACCTGTTGGTACAGTTAAACGCAGTCAATATGGCGGCGAGGATGACGTATGATTCTACGCAGAATGCGACGTCTATGTTTATATGTCTATGGTTTACCCTCCCCCACTGCTTTCTGTCGCTCTGACTACGTCACAGTCACTGTTGCGCTGATTGGTCAGAGCGGGTTCAAATACGAATCCCACCCGTGATAGACTTTGAAAATGACCCATGAAAATTGGCAAAATCATATTTTATTGTAGTAAATTCGTATTTTCGTAATCAAAACGACAAATCGTAATAAATACGATTTATTCGTAGTAGTTGGCAGCTATGAATATCTTCCAACCAATCAGAGTCCAGGATTTAGTAGCATTGTGGCGTAAAAGCAGCAGATTTAAATACAGCACGAAAGCTGCTTTGGATGTTACTTCGAGTGCCTGCTGCCATGATCACATGACCTTCTGTATAATAAAATAATTCTGTTCAGTGTACGTGTTTTGTTGCTGTAAAATTAGGGGGAAATTAAGAGCAGATGGATCCACTCGCCCTGAATGTGTGTGATGTTTTGTTTTATTCCCCCAGAAGAGAAGTATGTGGTGATTTATCCGTACTCAGCTCGCGATCAGGATGAAATCGATCTGGAGAAGGGAATGACGGTGGAGGTGATGGAGAAAAACCTGGAAGGCTGGTGGAAGATCAGGTTAAAAATGTTAATTTAAATCTAACTAAATGTATGTTTTGACTGTCTTTTACAATATTCAGTCATTTAAAAGTATAACTTATTGTCTCTCTCTGCAGGTATCAGGGGAAAGAAGGCTGGGCTCCGGCGTCATATCTGAAAAAATCTGATGTTTCAAGCCAAAAAATGTCGTCGCACTCGAGCGCTAATGATTTAGACGGAGCGTGTAAACAAATCAGCAACAAGGAGAACCAGCGCGAAAGATTCAGTCCGTTTAACGACAAGAAAAGTGCGTTCAAAAATCTACTTGACTTTTAAAAAAAAAAAAAACTGTCTGATAAACACCGTGCACTGAGGTGTTTTTCTGCCCCATAATCCTTTTTTTTTTTTTTAAATCTAAAGCCATTTTCACATCAAGTTGGAAAATCGAGTTTATCTACTTTGTGATTTTTATGTTGCAGAAGCAGATATGCGTCAGAGACCACCACCACGCCGAGATCTTTCAATCGTAAGAAGCTGCAGCTTTTCTCAGCTGAGATGCTTTATTAATTTTTATAATTTAATGGAAAAGTTATACATCTTGTGTTTAAAAATCACGCTTTCTGCTGACCCAGTTTTCTTTCTGGCCGTTCTTTAGCCCCGTGGAACAAACCTGCCCAAGCCACCGGTGCCCCCACAGGTGGAGGAGGAGTACTACACCATTGCTGATTTTCAGACCACCATCCCAGATGGAATCAGCTTCCAAGCTGGAGTTAAAGTCGAAGTGAGATGGATATTTATATAATATTTACTAAAGCCCTGGTCCACCAGTCATTAATGAAAGAGGGAGAAAAGGAAACAGTTCTACTTTTCGTTTTCCTTTTTACAGGCTCCCTCCTCTCCATCTAATTAGGAGTAAAATTCTTTCCGTTTAAAAAAAAAAAATTGTGAAATGACAGGATGCAGACTGCGGCATCATTCCTCATTTATAGTGAAGATTAAACAAATTGGTAGGAAATCACCCGTTTGGAGGCTTATCCTTGTTTTCTTACTTTTCCAGGTCATTGAGAAGAACTCAAGTGGCTGGTGGTACATTCAAATTGATGATAAAGAAGGTTGGGCTCCTGTCACCTTCTTGGATAAATACAAGAAAACCAGCAGTGCTTCCAGGCCCAATTTTTTAGCTCCTCTGTCTGGAGAAATGGCTCAGCTGAAGCTGGAGGATGGTTCCATTAGTAATCCCAGCACAGAAGATAACTGGTCCAAACCTCTCCCGGATGAGCCGTCTTCTACTGCTGATTTCGCCACTCGTCCCAAACTGAGAGACTGGAAGTCCAACGCCGCAAAGAACAACTCCCCTTTCTCTGGTCCGCTGCCTCCAGCTCCTTCTTTACCCCCTACTGAGGAAAAACCAGCCCTGCCCCCCAGGAGAGAGTCAATCAACAAGAGCCTGGAGCTAGAGGAGAAGCTTAAAGTGGATGTTTCCAAACCACTTCCTCCTAAACCCCCAGTTCCTGGTGTCATCATGCCCCTGGTTTCTCCCAAACCGGCTCCGTTTAAAGCCGAAAAGCCTCCGGAACCACGGAAAGATGAGAAGAACAAGCCCCTGCACTTGAGGAATGAAATGGGGTTGGAATGTGGCCACAAAATTTCTGCCAAGGAAGTGAAGAAGTTCAACTTGAAGCCGGTGCCTAAGCAGCCACCAAAGCCCAAATCCGAAAGCCAAGAGGAGAAAGTGGAATCAGTCAGTCCTGCACCTTTCCTGAAACCAAAACCGGTTGTTAGACCGAAACCTCCAGCCGCTAAACCAGAACCACCGAGCAAGAGTGAGCTCGATATCACAAACCTGAGGAGCAAATTACGGCCATCTAAACTTCCTGACACAGACTCAAGCCAGCAAAATGGCACCTCAAACAATGAAGAACCAAAATATCCACCCAAACAGCAAAACGGCCATGATTCTGTAGAAATCCCTAAACCGCAAATGCCTGGTCCCAGAGAACCACCTCAGAGACCGAGCTCTGCTCCGAGACGACCTCCACCACCTAAGAAAACTTCAGAGGTGGAAATCAAACCAAGTTCCACAGAGATCAAACTTCCTCTGAAGGACGTTCAGGAGAACAAGCTTGCCCCCATTTCTCAAACCCGGCCGCCGCCTCCGAAACCAAAAGCTGCCACACCCCCAGCTTCCAAAGACAAGGAAGAATCGCCAAAGGTGAAAGTTCCGGTTCCGCCGAAACCGCTCATTAAAGCCGATAAACCGCAGCCACCGCGAGACAAACTTCCTCCTCTGATCAAAGATCCAGCCAAGGAAGAGCTTTTCTTGGCTGTAGCAGACTTTGAAGGAGACGATCAAACACCGGGGTTTAAAGAAGGCGCCGTCTTCGAGGTGCTCGAGAAGAACAGCACAGGATGGTGGTTTTGCAAAAATATAAGTGATGGTTTAATGGCCGAGGGCTGGATCCCTTCCAATTACTTAACCAAGAAACACTAGGTACCTTTCAGATAGCTCCTCCCCCCTTTTCATACCTATTTAATTAGTCCGTGTTATTTATGGGTACCTTTACAATCAGTCTTGTTACATTCCATTCTCTTGCAAGTTCAAACACTGCTTGTTTGTGCTTGCGTTGTTTTTACTGTCCCCTTTTTTTCAGGGATGTCAGGTGGATTTTTTTTTTTTTTAAACCTTTGGGAGAAAGCGACAAACGTGTCACACTGCTAAACCCATATTATTTTTTCTATGCATGCTAACCAATCTCATACTATTTTTATATTTCTCTTTAGTGCTATAACAGACTAGCAATATACGTATAAATAACTTCTTGCAGCCTTCTTGCTATCTATTGTGCCTCAATATTATTAACAATATTAAAATCTAAGCTTTTTGAGCTTCTATACATTAGCAAAGTCTTCGTTTAAGGTGAATACAGTGTAATGATCGTACAGAAACATGATTATAAACCTGGTCAGCCATTTACGTTCACTTTTCGCAGGGAGAAATTAGCCTCGTGCTTCCATGTGCTACTATGACCTCGCAGAAAACCTTTATAAAAAAAACTGAAATTTTCAACAGCATTTTTGTACTGTGTGAGTATTTACCCATTTTCAGCCCATGTCTGGGTGATTTTTGCTTCAACTTGCACTTTTTAATAGGGATGCATCAATTAAAAGTAACAGGAGTACATCACTAGCAGTCAGTACGAGAAACAAAACGCTCCCTAAAGCTTCGGATGGGTTAATTACTCATTTCAGTATCCGCAAGCATCAATAAACACATTTGTACGCTGTATGGAAAAGTAGTTAGCGATGCATCCCTAATTTAAACTTTAAGAGGTGGGGAAAAAAAAACAAACAAACAATGAGCCATTTTCTGGAAAAAGAAAAAAAAGGATTAATGAATATTAAGTTCAGCAGTGTTGTGTTACGGACGATGGTGCTTACATTATTTCATGATAGTTTGTGTTTAACATGTGCATGCTTGACTGGTTTCAAGTATACTTTTAGTAACACTACAATTGTTTTAGTAGGTTTTGTTACATTGCCTTTAAGTGTTGAACTCTCTTGTGCTTGGTTTTTGCGTTTATCACACGAGAACGATGCAGTTTAAAAAGTCCGACTGACGCTCACTCATGCCTTCACAAAATTTATAGCATTAATTAATAGTATTAATGTTTTCTACTTTTTTTATTACATTATTTTCCCAAAATGTATACAATGGAATGATGTAAGACTGAGTGATGTTTGTAGGGAAGTTTTAAAGATGGTATTTTCCAGACTATAAGACTGACTTTTACTGGGTGATGTAAATCATAGATTTTTTTTAAAAATAATTTTTTTACAACAGAAACAAATGGTGGTGAAAATCTCCAAACGGTAAGCGGACATGAGTGAAATGTGTTCACAGCAGTCACAAGTCCTGCTACGTAAACTGGCAACTGTTAATCAGGAACATCCCCCTTTCATGTACATAATGGTACATTCCAACAGTATTAAATTCAGAAGATCTGAGTTTCCAGCATCTCACAGTGCAGTAGTCAGAGATGTGCAATTGTGGGGGAAGAAAGATCATGAATCTCTACTGGTCCAACAGTTTCATTGCTGCAGCTTGATTAATTATATACTTTCATTACTGCAAAAAGTGCCAGAAAAGGTTTGCCATCATTATGTTTTTTGTCCTTGGGCAGAGCCATGCAGCTAAACGGAACATTTAGAAATGACTGACAGGTTAGTAACTAAAACCGGCACCACAACAAAGTAAGAAGAGAATTTCATGAGGAGTTTGTTTTATAGTCTGGGAAAAATAGCGAACTAAAATTGATGCTGCTGCCATGAGGCGAGCTTTAACTGGGTGGAAATGCTGCAAGTGAGCAAGAGCTTTTGAAAAATAAATCAATCTTTCACAAGGTGATGAGCATCCTGCAGAATCATCCACATTTTCATTTCTGTAACCTGTACGCTATGTTTACTTTTTTCCCCTCCCCATGTCATGCAATTTTTTTCTAATAAAACCTAAGTAAACATTTCAAATCAAATCTGTTCAGTGTGTAAATTATTTCTATAGATAAATAATTAGTATGCAAGGAAAAGTGGGAATAAATATAGTCGACTTTATTAGATTTCTGTACATCAAGGGTTCCTTTGACAACTTTTTGGTTAAAATAAAAATGGCAATTTAAATAAAAAAAAGTAGTCCCAAAACAGTGCAGTCAGCTGGATAAAATTCAGAAAATAAGTCGATTTAAAGTAAACCTTTGGTTTTGCAAAGAGAATGTAAGGCTGATCTGTACCTGATTTTCTGTCCCATATTAATTATAATAATAAAGTAATAAACGGTAGAGAATATTGCATCAGGAAAAATGTATTGCACTTAAAGTGTCAGTGCTTAAACAAGTCAGTAAATTATTAATCATAAGCTTGTTTTATATTGCTGCTAGATAAGAACCTTCAAAGTTGGGATGATTTTAATCCAAATTTGTTCTTTATAATTCAGTAATTTTAGTAATATTTAAATAAAGTAAAAATAACCATTTTTAGTAAACAATATAATTATACCCCAATGCAAAATTGTTATATTAATATTTGCATCAGGGTTTTGTGGGGGTTTTTTTTTTTGAAAGTTTTTACCCCCAGACAGCAACAATCCTCTTCATTACACCTTATACACTTAACTTTTTTTTTTGGTTATTAAATCTCATGAATAATATTTTGTGGGCTTTTTTTTTTGCGCCTTTGTCGTTTACATCCAGTGTTGTGCTTTACAGTAATTCTATGACTCACATTTTGGTGCCAAAAACAGTAAATACAAAAAAAAAAAACACACAAAAAAAGTACCAATTTACCTCGCCGTCACTTAAACCGAAAACATGACAAATTAAACATTTATTCAACATAAAACACTGTTAAAGTAGAACGTTAAAGTGTCTTGAATATTTGCTTTTTGTATTTATATAACAGAATAATTTTTAAAAAGGAACAGAAAACATGCTTAAGCTTTTTTTTCCTGTACATTTTATTTGGCAATACTAGATATTTTTATGATTTGTTTGTTAGAAAAGAAATATCCGATGATAGGCTGATAAATCTTGTACGAACCAGAAATAATAATAATGCCACCAACTGTTTTCACACTAAAGCCAGTAATCAGGCTTTATATTAAGGATTTTTCACCTGTTCAGAAAATTTAAAAATAAATATTTCTCTCTCTGACTTCTCATATTTAAGGTTTTAAGACCCATCAGGGATACGCCACTCCTTATTCTTTACTTTTAATAAAACAATTCAGGTTTTAATAATACTATATGCAAAAGGTGAGCGTGTGTGAATCCTGTATGTGCACAATCTACCTGGACTAGTGGGTGGGGCTATAGAGGAGCACAAGGCTCGTGACTGGTTGATCATGGCCAGTGGGTGAAGTCCTAAGTGGTGGAAGACTCTGTGTATGGCAGGAATTTTGTGTATCTGTTGGGAGAGCTGGGGTTCACACACTCCGAGTCCTCGCTCATCCGGAAGAAATTCTCCTGCTCACGCTTCTTCTGGGTCAGCTCCTCCTCCAGAACCTGACGACAACAATGTTAAACAATTTATATATAAAAAAAAAAAAAAACATCTCCATGACACACTTGTTATAATAAACACCTACATACAGTGATTAATGGGGCCAAGCATGTTTTGTCCCCACCCCTTATCCCATTGTGACCATATAAGCCCTCATTCCCCATGTGTACTATATTTGAGGGCAAAACAAGCCGCTGCAGACATGTTGCCTCACTTCGTTTTACCCTCCCAATCATTTGCTGAACATAAATGACAAGTTTGGTGTCAATACATAATGTTCTGAGAAAGTTTTGCTCGGGTAGGACTCAATGCTGTGCTCCACATTGGATGATTGGAAGAAAATTGTAGGCAGAGAAGTGAAAACACATTTTGAAAAATTTTTTAAAATGTAGGAATTCCAATATGGTGGAATTTCACAAAGTGTACGCTGAACTTGGCATGACCAAAAGAACCAGAGGAAAGGAAATAAGATGAATCTTGTTTCTACGAAATGACATTTCAGTATTAACATAAACACGTGTCCAAATTTGCCTTACTGGTGGCACTAGAGCGCTTGAGTGGCGTACACCGGAGTTGTACGCTCTTTATGAAATGTATTAGCCACAGTGCACAAGACATTCTATGGGCTGTTATAGATTCCCATGTGGTGCTTGGCCCCCTAACAACAGGGACTGAGCTAATTTGCATTGCCATATTAAATTACTGTTTGGTTTTAGATTGTGAGCATATTTTAAAATAGACGTAGCAAAGCATTTTTACCTCATTATTGCTAATTTATTTATATTTAGTGTCAGGACTCTACTGAAAAAACTAGGAAAAAAAAAATCTATAATCTTTCCCCATAGTAACGTCACTTTGTGTGTGTAGAAAGCACTATATAAAGTGAAATGTTATATTAATTAAATGCTGATGTACACTAAAACTATCTACAGATGCTTACACTGGGAAGAAACGGAAATGTTATTTAGAACCCCAACAGTGATGTCAATGATTTATCCTCCTCTTATTTCCTACTGGACCACTGCTGAGGATCTGTTTATATTCCATGCTGGATATTAAAGATAACAGATGATGTAGCAGAGATTAAATCTAGAACCTTCTTGCGGGGTTGTAGCTGCGCTCTCCATTCCTTCAGCAGGTGGTTTTGATGCTCGTCCAGCGCTTTCAGCCTCTGAGTCTCGTTTTCCACCAGCAGGTGGCATTTCTCGTTCTAAAGAATGAAGATCAGAGGTGATAAATATAGAACTGATAAATGAGCTGTAAAAACACTGACTCCAGAGTGAACTTTTCTGCTTTTTGTTACTCAACCATCATGCAAGGTTAATATGAACAACTGAATCAAAACAGCTGAAAATACAGTTTATGAAAATTAATTAATTAATTAATTTTTAAAAAGTGTTTGGGTGGAGCTTGTCTTGTGACGTGTGAGAATATTCCAGGTAAGTGTATGTGGTGAGTGTGTTTGAGTGAGAGGGTCAAAGAGCAAGAGTGAAACGGTGAGAAAAAGATGACAGACTGAGAAAGACAGAAGAAAGGTGAAGAAAAAGGGAGGAAGACTGAACGATTCAAAAGACATGAGACAGAACAGAATGTGTGCGTGTGAGTGAGTGAGAGAGAGAAGCAGATTGCTGTAAACACCTGTAGTTGCTGAAGTTCTCGGAGGTTCCCATCACACTGTCCAATCATTTCTCTCATCTGGTTCTCATGTTTTTGTTGCTGGTGCAGCCGCTCCGCCTTCTGCCTCTTGTCCTCCTGTCTGGAAAACTATGTACGTACACACACACACACACACACACGTCAAAACTATAGACTAACTGCCCCAAGAATTATTTATTTATTTAAATCCAAGAGCTAGATTTTGTTCAGGGTTGATCTGATAAAGCTGGGGTCCGAATTTTCATGCTGATCGTACAAAATTTGTAGAAAAGAGGAAAAAGATCTGAAATGGCAGAGAATCAAACATGGATTGTAAGAAGAATAAAGAGGCATGACACTGACCTGTTTGACCCTCTCGCGGTCTTCTGCAGCGCTGCCCGAGGAATTAATGCGCAGACTCTTCTTAAACATGGCCATGCGAGTTTTTCCTTCACTGCGCTGGATCTTCGGCATTCTGTTCTTCTCCTGCTGCTGTCGCACTTTAAGTAGCTCAAGCATACGCTGGTTATAACAGTTCATATGCTCTTGTTCCTATAAACAGGAGTTACAAGTTATTACTCTGAAGATGATTATTTTTCTATAACAGCATGTTTTATTCCCCTTATACCAGATAAATGATTGTGATTACAAATTTATTAAAGAACTGTGCCAATTTTTCTTAGCCTTTTACAATTACATTTAATGATATAGTTTATGATCAAATTCTCATGTACATTATAGCAGCTACAGTCATTCCCTCACCAGGCTCTTCCACTCTCTCATGAAGTTAAGACAAAAAAATAAAACAAAAAGTGAGAAGAAACTCCTCTGTCCTGAAGGCGTCAGAAAACTTGGTTCCAGTTTCACCTCTGATTGTTACAAAACACTGACACTGGAGACTCTTTCCAGAAATCTCTTTTGAAAAGGAAAGTGTCACTATATAAAAATTTTTTAAAACCAGTTTTTTATTATTATGGTACATCCGCTGTATGAATGAGCCGTTACTATAGAAACAATAACGTATCAGAACGAGTGCATTCATATAAACCTGTGATTTGCATCTGCACTACTGTCAGAGCTGCTTTAAAGGAAATTAATCAACACCTTCTGATCAATCACGGTCCAGGACTCCACAGCGCTGTGGTGTAAATGGTGTTATTAGAGTGGCTGTGTGTGTAAAGCAGAGACCTTCTCGTGTTTTTTGAGTAGTTGGTGTCTCTGCAGGAAGTACTGATCCTTCAGCTGCTGTTTGAGGAGTTGCCATCGCTCGTGCAGGTTTTTCTCTTCCAGTTCCCAGATCGTTGCTTCTTTCTCTAAACAAACATTACAACTGTTTAATAACATCACATCTGTACACTGCTGGAGTAAATAAACATTTCTGATGCTATTAGATACATTCTTCTGCTTTTTCATTCATTTCTACATCCATGTTTTTGTAAAAGCATGAAATATATCAAGTTTATAATTGTTTGGTCATTTCCTTCCTTTATTTAGTTCACTTATTCTTTTTTGCTTCCTTACATGCTCTCTTACTTATTTGTTCCTCACATCCATCTTTCGTTGTGTATTCACTTCTTTCTTCACTTTCTTTCTCACTTGCTTATTTCTTTCTTTCACCTCAGAAGTTCTGTCAGCTGGAATTCATTCATGTGGACCTTTAAAGGTAGACTGCCTTTCAGATTTCTCAAATTTAGACCATAAAAATAATTTTCCCGAAACCCAATTATTTTTTTAGTGGACCGACAGCTACTGAATTCAAATCACAAACTTTCGACTTTATTACTTTATTTTTTCCCCTAAAAGAACAATAAATCAAATTACAGCCCCCTCCATTATCTGTAGCCACTTATCCTGTCCCACGGGCAAGCTGGAGCCTATCCCAACTGACTATGGGCAAGAGGCGGAGTACACCCTGGACAAGTCGCCAGGTCATCGCAGACTTAAATTCTCTGCCATTTTTTCCTTGCGTCACGTCAAGATACAACATCATACATGACGTGGTGGGGTTTCCCCCGTTTGCGCAACACATTGTGGGATACAAATCTGAAACAGGAGAGAAAAATGGAGGACGTGAGTGTGCGCATGAAATGTGAAAGACCAACTACAGTAACAGAAAGCGAGAAGACGCTGTATTGCAAAGGAAAGGAAACGCAGGACCGAACTAATAAATATGGGCGCTCAGCGAGCACCTCGGTGTGATCAGCTCTTCGTTTAGCGACAGAATGATGGAACTGTCAGTGCACGCTCAAAGGGAAACCTGTAGATGGCAGTAATGCAACACTGTGGATGCCAGCTGCCGTAAAACCCAAAAGAAGGTAAACCTGCGCATGCGCACACGGACTTCCTCTGTCTGCTTGACTGTGCGAAGCGAGCGATTTCATGCACATTATTTGCTTTAATCCCCTCAAATTAAATAACTTCCCAGCCACAGAATGGGCTTTTTTTTTTTTTTTTTAAAGACATTACAAAAATAAACATGCATCACAATGGCCAAATTTCAGAGGGAACTAAACTTCATCAATTTTATGAAATTGAAAGGCCATATTGCTTTAATCTCTTCTTCCTCAGGCTCATCTGTAACCTTTTCTTTCTTTCAGAGGGTTAAGGTTTATGTAGTAACATGCAAGTTCTGAAGTTTGTTTTATTTCTTTCCTTTGTTTATTTCCCCTGCACTTTGTCTTTGCTTATTTTTTCTTTCTTTTGCTTGTTTGTTTTATATGTCGTGTGTGTTGCACACCTCTGATCAGCTGGTGTTTCTTTTCAAGAAAGCGGCGCTCTGTAGCAGCGACCTCCATCTTGTTCTGAGCGATGATGCTTTTTAAAGTTGAGTCCAGATAATTACTCTGATCTGCTTTGAACTTTTCCTCCTATAAACACACACACACACACACACACACACACAGTGCTGAGTAGTGAAGTAAATTAAAGATTAATTCTAATTTACTATAATATTTATTGTACAAAAATTAGTCAATTAAAAGCATATCATTTTATCATTACTAGAAAACACCACTGTTGAACCAAAAAACAGACCTGATTACTCCTTTCCTTCTTTATATTTTATTATTCCTTATTTTGCTTCATTATTTCTCTCTTTGTTAGGGACCTAAACTTACTCCCTTCTTTCACTTTCCCATCTTGCTTGTTGCTTTCTTTCATCATTTATTTTATTATTCCTTCCTTTCCTATTACTTTTTCATTTATTTATTTTAAATTTCTTGCCTATTCTTTTTTTTTTTTTTGCTTGCATATATTTTAGTCTCCCTCACCTCCGAAACTTTCATCGACTGGAATTCATTCATGCGGCTCTTTAGACTCTCCTTCCTCTGGCTCCTTGGCAACTTCTCCACGTTGTGTTTCACCTGGAACGATAGACATGTGAGAACATCAGAACATCACACAAACATCAGAACACACAGTAGATTATCACCACCAACGTCAGAACGTCATCACCGACAAGTCAAGACGTTACAGACACATCAGAGCATCACTGACATTATATTTTTTCCTCAACACATGCTGTAACGCTCCACCCCCAATCCATACAATTCACAATACTCAAATTCAGACTCAGAGTGGGTTCTAAGCAGACACTGATCATGTTCTTGTGTTCAGCTTGGCATCTCTCACCTCCTTCTTGCGCTGTTTCATCTGGTCCTGGAATCGGTGTAGCGCTCGCTCCTGCTCCACCCGAATTCGTTTCGTCTCCTCGCGTAGACCCACGGTGTGCTCCAGCTCCATCTTCTCGATCATCTGCTTCTGCTGCTTCTCCAGGTTCTCTAGCTCCGTGTCGTAGTACTTCTTCTTCGCCTGCAAGAACAAATTACCACACACACACACACACACACACCATTCTACATGTTGTTCCAGATTAAACATTTCTGTACACACTGAAGTCTGATCAGCATCTGATTAAGCACATTTTACTGTACACACATCTGTTGGGTTTATGTCGATATTAAACACCGCCCCCCCCATGGACATGCCAATCTAAATTTTCTTTTTTTAATCATACTGAATTCTTGGTTTGTAAAGATTAATAAGAGTGCATGTATTTAATGATCTGGACCTGGCGTGCAAGGGGCTTAACTCTGACAGATCAGACTGGACGTGTTACAGAATCAGATCGGATTTAACGTTTATCCCTCCGGTATCTGTTCCAGTATGTTCTGTGGATGTTGAGCTGGTACTGGTCAGAGGTGGACAGTAACGGAGTACATTTACTTGAGTACACTGAGTATCTGTACTTTGAGGTTTTTTTTTTGGAAACTTATGACTTCACTACATTTGAGAGACAAATATCGTACTTTTTACTCCACTACATTTCTATCAAGCTCCTCATTACTATGAAGCAGCTTTGAAAGTGGATGTTTTTTTCTTTTCTTAAACGATTTTTTTTTTCCACAGGTGACACTGAGACAGACCATCAGTAATCACTAGGGTCACGTTACGTCCATAAACTGGATAAAATCAAGTTCAATGATTTCTCAACAGCATTATTTAACATGATCAGTTGATGGCAGAATGGAAGGAGGCGGTTCTTCTGGGGAACGCGCGCACCCGTGACCATACCTAGAACCCATGTTTCAGAAAGGATTAAAGATTAATTTCGTTTTTAAATGTTTGCTTTGTTTGCCTAAAACAAACCGCATCACTGCCTACAAAAACTTGCCATCCAACCTGCAGAAGCATATTGAGGTACATAAACGTTTTATTCCAAAAGAAAGCTTGCAATGAAGTTGTCTGTGCTTTTAGAGCTAGCGATAACGTTACAATAGCTAAGCAGTCTGGTTAGTCAAATGACTTTCTATGGATTTGCCCACCAAGTTGCCGTAGCCTTGTCCACGGCTAACGTTAACACACAACTAGTTTTGTTTTGATGTCAGATGATCTTGCTTTTTTTTGTTTGTCTTGCTTAAAGCAGTGTTGCTGTTGGGCCGTTATTAAGCTCGAGGTGTGGACCCGAGTTTTAAGCAGACTGGACTGTCATTTTTATTTTCTGAGCAAGCTACAATTACAGCTATTCCACTGTCTTCCTAATTAACATACTGTACACTTTATTAGGATCATCTGTACAACCTGCTCATTCATGCAACTGGTACAGGTGTTCCTAATAAAGCGTCAGGAAGCGTACGTGTGCGTTTTCTCACGTTCAACTCTTGGTCGAAGCGTCTCTGCATGACCTCTCTCTGAGACTCCAGTTTAGCATTGAGGACAGACAGAGCACGATGTTCCTCTTTCTGGATCAGACGCAGCTCTCTCAGCTCCTGTCGCCTACACACACACACACACACACACTTTAAATGAGAGAACAGTAATGTTTTGCTCTTTGGTATTTTGCTCAGTGTAGGCTGCAAAAATTATGATTAATTCGTTATTGTTAAAGGCATGATGGAACATTCACTTCACAATCTCTCTCTCTCTCTCTCTCTCACACACACACACACACAATACCCACAATGCATTACTTCTCTGTCTTCCATCACTCAGAAGACAATTTCTCCTATAGAATGATTCATGTGATGATTCACTCATTCCACACTGACTCATACAAAGAACACAGAAGAAAAATAATAGAGCAAAAGAAGAGGGGGAAAAAAAGAGAAGAGAAAATATTAGAAGAGAAGAAAGGGAATGAGAAGAGAAATACTGAAAGTGAGAAGAAAGAAAAGATTAAAAATTGACCATATAAGGAGAAGAGAGAGAAAAATAATTAAAGATGGTATGAGATGGAACAAAAAGACGTGTGAGAAGCAGCCTATGTAAACATAGTAAGTAAAAGGCCTAAAAACAGAAGGAAAGAAACAGGAAATAGAAAGAAAAGAAAAATAAACAGAAAATAAGAGATGAGAAGAAAAATGAGAAGAGATATAAAAGAAGCAAAAAAGGAAGGGAAACAGAAAAGAGAAGTGAAACTAAAAAAAAGATAAAAATAAGAAACAGAAGAGAAATTAAGAAAATATAAAACAGGTGAAAAAGACAAGAAAAATGAAAGGATGGGAAAAGAAAAGAGATGACAAAAAAATAGAGAGATTATGGGGCAGCCATGGCCTCAAGGTACGAGAAGCAGCCTTGGGCCCAAAGGGTCACTGGTTCGATTTCCTGGACCTGCAGGAAAAATGTTGGGGGAATGAATGAACAGCACTTCCCCTCCCTCTGTATCATAGCTGAAGTGCCTTGAACAAGGCATCTAACCCCTAACTGCTCCCCAAACACATGCCCACTGCTCTGTGTGTCAAGTCAAGTTTATTTGTTTCGCGCTTTTAACAATAAACATTGTCGCAAAGCAGCTTTACAGAATTTGAACGACTTAAAACATGAGCTAATTTTATCCCTAATCTATCCCCAATGATGAAGCCTGTGGCGACGGTGGCAAGGAAAAACTCCCTCAGACGACATGAGGAAGAAACCTCGAGAGGAACCAGACTCAAAAGGGAACCCATCCTCATTTGGGCAACAACAGACAGCCTGACTATAATATTAACAGTTTTAACATGAAGTCAGTTTCGTTGATGTTATAAACTCTTCATTGATGGAAACTTGAGTGCAAAACTGTTCATGACAACTGCAGTCCTAAAGTTAGCAAGTCAACTGTAGTCCTCAGCCATAAAAGCATTACTGTAAGAGTCCAGAGCGTCCTCCAGGTGTGACTTTCAACTGTCCATATTGGGCCGTCCTCCACAGGAGCGATGTGATGAGACTCCAACCAGACACAGGGCACCAGGATGGATCAGGCAGGTCCGAGGAGCAGAAGAGGTTCAGCATCTCGATCCCAGGACCGACATGTAACTCAGAGGGACAGGATTTTTTTTGGGGGGGGGGGGGGGATGGGGAGACAGGTTGTTAGGTATGCCCAATTTCACCTGAATAAGTAGGGACAGTATACATATTGCACTGAGTACAAGCAGGGACTCCAGCAACTAACTATGACAGCATAACTAAAAGGGGAGAGCCAGAAGGTAACACAGGCATGAGGGGCCCCGGGACATAAAGCAGCAGCCACTACACCATCAACAAACTCGAGTGAGCAAGCGAGTGGGGACTGACAGCATCCATACATCCCAGTTTACCAAAACACTCTGTCTGAGGATCCTCCAGATCTACACCTTTACCTCATAAACACCATTAACACAAGGCTTGACTAAACAGATATGTTTTCAGCCGAGACTTAAACACCGAGACTGTGTCTGATTCCCGAACATTACTTGGAAGGCTGTTCCATAACTGTGGGGCTTTGTAAGAAAAGGCTCCACCCCCTGATGTAGCCTTCACTATACGAGGTACCAGCAGATAGCCTGCACCTTTTGATCCAAGTAGGTGTGGCGGGTCATAGAGGAGCAGAAGTTCGCTCAGGTACTGTGGTGCGAGACCATTCAGTGCTTTAAAGGTCAATAGTAGTATTTTATAATCAATACGAAATCTGATTGGGAGCCAATGCAGTGTGGATAAGACAGGGGTGATGGGGTCATATTTTCTAGTTCTAGTAAGGACTCTTGCTGCTGCATTTTGAACTAACTGGAGCTTGTTTATGCACTTATTGGAACATCCAGACAGTAAGGCATTACAATAATCCAACCTGGAGGGAACGAAAGCATGAACTAGTTTTTCCGCATCATGTAGTGACATTAAATTTCTTATCTTAGCAATATTTCTGAGATGAAAGAAAGCTATCCGGGTGATGTTATCAATGTGAGTTTCGAATGAAAGACTGGGGTCAATAATCACTCCGAGGTCTTTTACTGCTGCACGTGAAGAAACAGAAAGGCCATCCAGAGTCACTGTGGAATCAGAAAACTTACTTCTAGCTGCATGTGGTCCGAGTACAAGTACTTCAGTCTTGTCAGAGTTAAGCAGAAGGAAGTTAATAAGCATCCAGTGTCGAATGTCCTTCACACATTCCTCAATTCTATTAAGCTGGTGTCTCTCATCAGGTTTTGCAGAAACATACAACTGTGTGTCATCAGCATAACAGTGGAAACTAATACAATGTTTACGAATAATATCGCCCGGAGGGAACATATATAAAGAAAAAAAGCAGTGGACCCAAGACAGAACCTTGTGGAACACCAAACTTTACCTCAGTATGTCTAGAAAAATCACCATTTACATCAACATACTGATAGCGATCAGTTAAATAAGAGCTGAGCCAGTAGACGGCCGTTCCCTTAACTCCCACAACATTTTCTAGTCTATCCAGAAGAATGGAATGATCAATGGTGTCAAATGCTGCACTAAGGTCAAGCAACACAAGCAGCGAGACACAGCCCTGATCAGACGCCAACAGTAGGTCGTTTACTACTTTAACCAGAGCTGTCTCTGTGCTATGATGAGGTCTAAATCCTGACTGATACATTTCATGGATGTTATTCCTATGTAAATATGAGCATAACTGCTGTGTGTGCATGCGCGCTCACTCACTGCATCAGATGGGTTAAATGCAGAGAAGGAATTTTGCTGTGCTCAAGTGTACATGTGACAAAACAAAGGTTTTGTTGTTCTTATGACAGTTACCACTAGATGGCAGTAAAGTCTGTACAACTGAATGGGAAAATGTTTATCTTTAATGTTTAGTGCAGAAATGGAAGCAGTTTGGAAATCTGTTCATTTTTGTTTGCATTTGTTTTTAAATTGCAATTTTTTTAAGCTGGATCCAAAACAGCAAACACATATACACACATTATATTTATATATATATATATATATATATATATATATATATATATATATATATATATATATATATATTTTTTTTTTTTTTTTTTTTTTAAAGAGCTGGAACATTATTCTAAATGACATGTTTGTGCTTTAAAACCTCCCCCCCCCTACAGTTTCTCAATTTCAATCCAACAACTGAGAAATGAAGAGTGAAAACTGGTGCAGGTAAATAAGAAAATCCGTCTCTTCTGTGTTGAAAGCCTTTTGGATTTCATATTTTTTGTTTCTGGATTCTCACGACAACCTGGAATTTTTTCAGTGGATAACAATTTGCATTCATTTTTAATAGCATATACTATTTATTTATCACGGTGGTATAAGTTGTTAGCACCGTCACTTCACAGCAAGAAGGTTCTGGGTTCTGTGTGGAGTTTGCATGTTCTCCCCATGTCTGCCCTCTCGGTGCTCCGGTTTCCCCCCACAGTCCAAAGACATGCAGTTAGGTTAACATGGGGCAGCCTCAGGCTAGAGTGGCGGCATGCACGTACGCAGCGGCTTTGCTCTCCTATGACGAACTAAATTTTGTTGTACATTTGTGCAGTGACAAAGGCATTCTTCTTAAAATTGTCGATTTTGCTACATCTTTTTGAGGAAAAAAATAAATAAATTTAAATGCATGTGTGTTACGGAAAGCCTTTTCTCCAATTGTTTCAACTGCTTTTAGAAGAGCGTTAGACTATTACAAATGAACAGATAACAGATCATAACCACGACATAAGGAGAGATTATTAGAACACAGTGTGCAGACTGTAATGCATTTCAACTCCAGTGTCTTTCATTCCATTAGGACCCATTTGTTTACACACACACACACACACACACACACACACACACACACACACACACACACACACACACACACTCTCCCCTGTGCATTAATGCGTCTCAGAGAGAGGACATGAAGTCAAACAGGACACCAAAAATAGATTTACTCAGAGCTCTCTGAGTCAGACAAGAGGAGAAGAGAAAAGAAAGGGGGAAAACTGAGGGGAAGGAAATGAAGAGGATGAAAGAGGAGAGAAGAAGAAAGGAGATGAAAGTAGTGGAAATGAAGAGCACAAAGTAAAAGGAGGAGAAAATAAAAAAAACGAAGAAAGGAACACATGGGAAAGGGAAAGAAAGGAAAGGATACAGATAAGAGGGAAAAGTGAGAAAACAAGAAAAAAGGGTAAAATGAGAAAAGAGAAGCTGAAAGAAAATAACAAAAGGGAAAAGAAAAGGAAAAAACAAACAAAAAAGTAAGTGTGCATCTGTGTGTCATAAGTATGCACGCCCTTCTCAGGATGAACCAATCACTTTCAAACCCAAGTTCAAAGGCGATCACCACACACCAGTCAGCACTGAAGCCTTTCTGATTAACCCCGAATAAACATCAGCTTTTTCCTGTAGGACCTTTACATCATCTTGGTTTCAGCCGACTGCTGAACCCGGCAAGCTTACAAACCACATACAAGATCTCAGTTTTGTTGTTAGTTTGCTAACAAGACATTAATGGTAGAATAAGTTCTGATGTGATTTATCTTGGTTTCTTTTTTTGACTAAAACCCACATTTGTAACAGGGGTGTGTCAACTTTTCATATTCACTGTAGTGCACACGCACGCATGTGTGTACCTGAGGAATCTCATCTCCTCGTCCTTCTTCTCATCATCTCCAATGATCTTAGATGTGGTGACGCTCACCTCCACACCATCCACCAAAAACCTACGAGTGCGTTTCAGAGTGCGTCTGAAATGCCGAGCATCCTGCAAACACACACACACACACACACACACACACACACACACACACAGCAAAAATAATCAGTGAAAGACTTTTAATATCCAGAGTTTATTCTCCTCCACTGAATATGAACTTCCCAGTCACTATGGCTATTTCTTTATCCCGGACTGAATCCGTTTAAATGTTTGTCACCTCACGTAATACAGAAAACGTTTTACTGTACGTCATAAATAGGCAACTTTTATTATGCAAAGTGCTGAAGATAATGTTCGATATGCAGATGTACTGAATTAACAGCATCATAGTGAATACTACACCCCCCAGGGTGTCTCTCTCTCTCTCTCTCTCTCTGTTCTTTGCTCCCCCCATTCGTTTCTCCCAAATGCCTTATTGTGTTAAAGCCTCTGCCTTGTGTGTGTGTTCATTGTTGGTGCATTTGTGTGCATGCTTCTGGAATGGAACTCTATTCATTAACCAGAGCAGGTCACTGGGAATATACTCATACTTTCCGGAGTATTATTCAGTACTGAGTCTATCAGTAGAACTGTATGGACTCACACAATATCAGTCTTTGTTCTACTCTATTATTGTCCTTCATTCTTTTCATTGAGTGTATAGATATTTGGAATTGGTAATGTCTGCACAAACTAGTGTTTTCTCACTCACTCACTCTCTCTTTGACATAACTGTTGCAACAATTTTACAGAAGGATTTATTCCCTATAAAACCCTATACTCTTTATTTTTCCGTCTCTCTCTGTTTTGCTTTCTGTCCATCTCTCAGTTTGCTTACAGTAGCTTTATTTAAACAGCAGTGTATTGTGTATTTACTCAGCTGCTTCTGCAGACTCAGAGCTTCCAGCATAGCTACTTTATGATCAGTGTCAACAGCAGTAGCCAACTTCTGACTTTATCTACTAGCTAATTCTTAAGTTAACGGGTTAGTCTTACCCGATAACCTCGCAAGCACCCAACACATCCGCTTCACCACTTTGGAAGGCAGTGGATACAAGTTGCATGGTGCCCCACAACACAACACTGATCATTTTGTGTGGTGTTTGTAACACTGTTCAAGCGAAATACTCCTCTACTACTTCCACTTATTGGCACCTTCTAACTGAGCATGTTACACTACTCGTACTGCGTGTGTATTAATGCTGTGGTCATAATCTGAATCATTGGCTCAGCTGTCGCGCCGGAAATTCCAACACAAAGTAAACAAAGATGGCCGTTCCCTTGTTGTCATGGAAAATAAGATCAATGATGTAAGTGACAACAGGAACTAACTTGTTTCACAGAACATTAAATGTAACTAAATGACACACAGACAGACAAAGATGACACTGCCTGCTTGGATTTTACTGGAACTTAAGCTTGTGTTTTCACCATCATTTACATGGTGAATAAAGATTTAGTGTGTACACACACAGACACACTCTTCTCTGTTTGGTCCTTTCCAAAGCAAACACCTTGACTCAGTAGCTCTACTGTACTGCTGGAGCCCCACAACTCCATCACTGCTACACTTCCTGTATTGTGTGTTATTATTAACCCTGATATGAACACACTCAACAATCTGCTTGCACAATTTTAACTTTTAAACTGTGCTATATTAATGCAAATAAAGAAGTCTGAAAGTCCACACAAAACAGCTCGAGTGTCATGATTAAATTCTGTACCTTTGATGTACATTTTTCCCTTTTAAAATCAGAGTAACAGCGTGTTGAAGTGCTCCAATAGCATTTGGGTTACGCCACACCACGCCACACCCCAGCCTAAACCAACATGACAGTAGCTTAGAGAAGTATTTCTCAGATCAGCCTTCACCCACACCCATCCACTTTAACCAGGACGACTTTAACCCTATACAGTACACAGATATAAAGAACAGTATATAAAGTCGGAATTCTCCATCAGTCTGAGGTAGCCACATTCCAGCACTGATAGGTAAACACGCCTCCAAAAAGTCACAAAAACTCCACCCTCTTCCAAATGAATAAATTCCACCCACTGATTCTCTGTTGGAAAAGGGAATAATGTACATGAAGACACATGAGCAAAAACCAGACCAACCATGTTTACTGCGAACGAGCTTCTACTGTAGAGCCAAACATGCCCCCAGGGGGCAGGGTTTACACATTCTAGAAATTATTTAATTGGACAAAACACAAGACTAGTACAGGATGCATCATCCAGGAACTTTTAATAATTTTCCTGAAAAGTGACAACCTGTAAAATTAAAACCACAAGTATCCCCAAAACTATTTTTTGTAGATAAAAACACGCGCACGCTTACCCGTACACTACCAGAGCCGCTGTCTCTATTCCCCACAGAGCTCAGGCTGATGTCGAGATTCTCTGATGCCTGACTCCCTGTGTCTGAGCACCGTTTGTTCATCCTTCCGTTAGCATGAGGCAGAATGTTCACTTCCTGTTCATGCTTTTCACACACACTTTCGCTCCGCTCCACCAGGGGAACACTTGGTGTCTCGCTCTTGTCCTCGGCTCTGTCCTCTTGCTCCCTAGGCTGTTCTGGCTCTGCCATTTTGAGGACAGGTAGCGATGAAGATGGCAACTCACACTCGTATTCCAGAGACTCTGCCCCTTTTCCTTCTTCCTCCGAAGTCGGCGTGCTTTTTCCATCTTCGATCCCTGAATCCGAGCTGGAGGGTTTGTCCCGGTCTTCATCAGAGAGCTTTTTCTCCAGTTTCAGCGGCTCAGAGTCGATGGGACTCTCCGGAAGAGGTGTCGTCTGGTCACCTTCTAAACTAGTCTGACTCGTTTCTGAGGGATCTTTCCCTGGAGGCTGGAGGAAGGAGAGAAAATATTTCAGTGATGATGGATATAAATTAAACATGACCTAAATCTAGAAGTGAAAAAGTTTCAGGCACTGATGAAGTTATGTGCAAAGTGATAACTGGTCAGTGTTAGAATAAGGATATACATCATACTTTAAAATCAAAACACAATGTTTATAAAGTAAACAGAAAAATAGCTGTGTTAGTTTTAACGTTAACGACCTGACAGACAACTGAATCCTTTTGAATTTGACCTGGAATGCTAAACATCTTGTCGAAACCTAAACACCTACAGCTTTCACTCAACACCCACTAACATGTCTAAATCTCCACATCAGGAGACAATTATTGGCACACAAACCACAAGCATGGAAACCTGCACTTGCAGGTAAACAAGCGAGCACGGTGGTATAGTGATCATCACTGTCGCCTCACAGCAAGAAGGTTCTGGGTTCGAACCCAGCGGCCGGCGAGGGCCTTTCTGTGTGGAGTTTGCATGTTCTCCCAGTGTCTGCATGGATTTCCTCCGGGTGCTCCGGTTTCCCCCACAGACCAAAGACATGCGGTTAGGTTAAAATGGGGTGGCCTTGGGCTGAAGTGCCCTTGAGCGAGGTACCGAACTCCTGACTGCTCGCTGGGCGCTGTAGGGTGGCTGCCCACTGCTCTGGGTGCGCGCGCGCGTGTGTTCACTGCTTCAGATGGGTTAAATACAGAGGATGAATCTCACTGTGCTTGAAGTGTGCATGTGACAAATACAGGTTTCATCTTTCTTCTTCAAATTTATAAAGTCCAAGCAATACATTTTGATGGGCGGAACTTTGAAGTTTGGGTTCATCACAGTTTAACTGCCCCCCCCCCCAAAAAAAACAAAACTTATATATATATATATATATATATATCATTATTTATATTTAACATAAGAAAAAATAATCAGTCACTTCATTTTCTATTATAGTGGGGCGGTTTACCTCGAATATTCAAAAGGATTGTGCATTTTGTGATACAAGCATCAAATTTGGCACAAATGTACATTGATATATGGCGAACATTTTCAGATATTGAGCCACTCGGAATTCTCCCTTCATGTCCGCCATATTGGAATTCAAAATGGCCGTCATTTGAAATCTACATTTTCGATTATCTTTGGGTCTAATGCTGCTATTGACTCGATTCTGGTGTCTAAATGTATGTTTTGGGGGGCAAGGAATCCAATGGTAACAATCTGCATCGCATATTTTGTACCAATGAGCCGCAATATTGGATTTCAAAATGGCCGTTGTTTGAAATCTACATTTTCGATTATCTTTGGGTCTAATGCTGCTATTGACTCGATTCTAGTGTCCAAATGTATGTTTTGGGAGGAAAGGAATCCGATGGTTACAATCTGCATTGTGTATCTTTATAAATTAGCCAACATATTGGATTTCAAAATGGCCGCCACTTGAATTCTACATGTGCGATTACCTCTGGGTCAAATATTTTTATAGTACATGACAATATTTGCTGGTATCCATTTTTCAAAATGACATACTTTATTACAGTACTCCACTTAATTCATGAGAGATGAATATTCATCATCATGTATTTTTGACAAGACAACATTTTACTCAAAGTCTGTGAAGTAAAAATTGTTTTGACAAGTTTGAGTTATTGATTAGATTCTGTGTTGTTCTAGGTTTGATATGGAACCCGAAGGAGTTCCAACAGTATGCAATAGGCTAATTATCCTAAAGTAGGTGAAGGTAACGGGCAGCACGGTGGTGTAGTGGTTAGCACCGTCGCCTCACAGCAAGAAGGTCCTGGGTTCGAGCCCAGTGGCCGACGAGGGCCTTTCTGTGTGGAGTTTGCATGTTCTCCTCATGTCTACATGGGTTTCCTCTGGGTGCTCCAGTTTCCCCCACAGTCCAAAGACATGCAGGTTAGGTTAACTGGTGACTCTAAATTGAGCGTAGGTGTGAATGTGAGTGTGAATGGTTGTCTGTGTCTATGTGTCAGCCCTGTGATGACCTGGCAACTTGTCCAGGGTGTACCCCGCCTTTCGCCCGTAGTCAGCTGGGATAGGCTCCAGCTCGCCTGTGACCCTGTTGGAGAGGATAAGTGGCTACAGATAATGGATGGATGGATGGAAGGGTGAAGGTGACTGCATTGGCAAGCAGGAGAAGGTGTGTGTGTTCCTGAAAGTTTAACTGGAACAACTAGATAATGCTGATGAACAAGAATGAGCATCTATTCCGTCCTCTGCCTCTTGGTTACTTACTCAGTCACTGACTTTTGGTGGATGACTTCCTCATGATTGTACCAAATTCTTTCCTTTTTTTAAAATGATGGATTTAATATTGCTCTGTGGGTGCTCCAAGTTTGGGATATTTTTTTAATAACCAAACCCTAATTGGGGGCGTCGTGGCTCAGGTGGTTAAGGCGCCATACCATGAATGCGGGCGACCCGGGTTCGATTCCGGCCCGAGGTCATTTCCCGATCCCTTCCCGTCTCTCTCCCGCTCATTTCCTGTCTCTACACTGTCCTATCCAATAAAGGTGCAAAAAGCCCAAAAAAATATCTTTAAAAAAAAAAAAAATAACCAAACCCTAATTGACACTTTTTCAGAACCTTGTCCTGCACGTGTTTTCATAGGTTATTGGTTTTCATGATGCTGTTTGCTTAAGTATGCTCTCTAATAAACCCTGGAGCTTTCTACAATCAAATCACTGTCTTTAGAATGGAAATCACCTCATAGTTTCTGGAAACTTTCAGCTGATTTAACCATAACTAATTTAGGGGTTTTACACCAATGGAGGGTGAATAGTTGACAAATTAATTTTTTTATTTGTAAATAATTTTGCAAACTATACTGATCAATCAATTTCTCAATAATATTATGGGCTATTTTGTGTAGAGACATGACATACAGCTCTGGAAAAAAAAAAGAAATAAGAGACCACTTAAATCTTTTCTTAAATCAGCATCTCTGTGTACGGCAGCCATTTCATTCCAGTGTCTGTGCTGGGATTCCAACACATCTCGTTTTACTTAATGAGGTATTGATTAGGTCATCACCTGCACCAAATATTATTTAATGAGGAAAAGTATAAAATCCACTGATGTGGTCATCACTATCCTCTTGCAATAGGACCAGTCTGGATGGCAAACACAGTGCTAGTATTACCTTAAATTTAATTGGAATATAAAAATATCTATTCTTCATGTAACAGTCCACAGAATGGAAACAGGGAAGTGAAGTTTAGGTCAGATAAGCGCAAATGTAGATTTCAAATGGCGGCCATTTTGAATTCCAATATGGCGGACATGAAGAGAGAATTCCAAGTGGCTCAATATCTGAAAATGTTCGCCATATGTCAATGTACATTTGTGCCAAATTTGGTGCTTGTATCACAAAATGCACAATAGGTTAGCTATGCTGCCCCACTATTATAATCTACACTAAGTTTAGAAGCCCACACCCTCACCTGGGACATCCACATCGACAAATCTACAGTTTAAACTCTTACTTTATTTTCAAATTTAGACACGAGATATTGCACAGAAGGCACCAACTACAAGACAAATTGAAAAACACATGCAATAATATTAATAGACCTTTAATGTGGCCTTTTCCTCTCCCCGTTTCTTTCTTGCTGTACATATTGGTTAAATACAGCTCTCTTGACTAACAGTAAACCTGTACATTTGTCATGTGACCAACCTAGTATCAGTCAAGCAGGTAGGAATCTCAGAGGGCTGCCCTCATCGTCTCCTGTACAGGGGCATGTGCATGTTGTGAGAGAGCACGTGGCTCAGAGCACAGCTACTTGCAGCCCACGCTGCAACAAGCAGCTTTATTATGTTAACGTTAAATATACTGCATCGCCAACCTTCAGCCCACCAGGAATTCCCCCGGTTCTCCCAATTAGCCACTCCAGCAGTGCATACCTGAATTATTTGATCCAAAACAGCGATCTTCTTGTCAAGTGCTGACATAGGCTACTACTGACGCATAGTTCCCCACCACCTCCAAATTCATTTTTACATATCTGCATGATTACATTTTCAGGTTGGAAAACCAAGAATTCTGGAACAATCACTTCCCTGAAAACCCAATTTCCTGTAAATGTTTTTTTATTGGTGCAGTTTTTAATTAAAACTAAAAATAAAAGTAAAGAATAGGCTTTTATATTGCTTTCATTATTCCGAGTAAAAAAATTTTTAGTGTTTAAACTTCAGAAACAAGTGTGACATGTTGAAATGAAAGAATCCAAACTCTATTTTTATTCCTTACAGCAAAAAAAATTTTCTATTATAAAATCACAATTATAATGGACTATTAATAATCATAACACAGACTAAATTTAGAGCATGTCCAAAAAGTGAGGAACTAATGAGTAAAACTGCACACACTTAATCTGCATTTATTAATTAGAGCCTCCACATATTCACCTTTATGCTCTGCACATTTTCTCAGCCGTGCTGTCTTGTTTTTGCTCTAAATATTCTCACTGCTTCCTGACTTTTCAGACAACCAGTCATAAAGCTGAGCAGAAATAGCTGTTCAAATGGCTTTAAGGATGTTTAACGAGCAACAGGAGATCAAATCATTATGCTGTTTTGTTAGAAACAAAGGAGAGGAACAGAGCTAAAGTGCTGGAATTGTGATAGTGTGTTTTTTTCTTAAGTCAAGGTCATCTCAGAGTGAAATGCCAGCCAGATTTAAAATAGCACTTTATACAGAGACGCTGAGTTGGGTGGGACAAGTTGAGCACCAATTCAGCCAGAATAGGCTAAAGGAAGTGTTAAACAATGTGTGTGTGTGTGTGTGTGTGTGTGTGTGTGTGTGTGTGTGAGAGAGAGAGAGAGAGAGAGAGAGAGAGAGAGATGGACTAAGCTGAGGTGAGAGAGATATGGACGCATTTTTACCAATGGGATTGGGAGTCCTAATCTGACCTTTGACCTCAACTTAATGAGGTATAATTCAGCACTTCAGGCTCCCAACAGTTGATTATGATCTGTGTTAATTTTTAAGTAGCATGACTTAATTTTAATCATTAATGTCTATATAAAATCATGCCACTTAATGTGGCTCACACAGAGCTCGGCAATATCAATATTGTAATAAATTAGGTTGCAATACACAGATTTTGCCAGTATTGAGATTATTGTTGTTTTTTTATTAACACATTTTGAATTGTTTTACAAACTTGAATTAAAAACAGCTAATTTAATGGTAAAATTTCATACTTAATCTTTAACATTAAAATCTTACCATTTTACAGATTTTTCCTTCTTGTTAAAGATGCAAATATAAAATGTTTAACTATTAAATTTAAAACTTTTTTTAATTTTAGACATCAGATTTAGCCTTTAACAGTTTATTTTTTCCTGTTCTGCTAGCAGTTTGTTAACAAACGTTTATATCACAAATCAAAGAAATACCTTCGAGTATCGTGATACATGTGTCAAATCGCCCAGCCCTAATCATCGACTTTTGATACTCAGACAACCCAAGATGAGTTTTTTCCAGACATTCTGGCTTCTAAGCAGTTGATCTGAAACGCAGCTCAATCGCCCCAAGACGTGTTGCTCGCTCTGCCAGTTTAACCCCTGACCACTAATCTGAAACTTTGACCTTTGACCCCCTGAGGTTAGATGTCCTACAGACATATCGCAATCAGAAATCATGAGTTCTGTAGATTTGAGAGGTCTTGCACAGAAAATTGGATCCTTACAGCCATGAAGACATCAAGCTGAAATTTTTTGACCTTTTGAGGCTTTTTTTTTTTTAAATAAAGTTGACCTTTGACCAAGCTGACGCAACACACCCGGGAGCATCAGTGAATTTGGAAGGCAGGCCACTGGACATCAGCTTTGGATCCAAATTCCTTCCAGATGTTTTATTTATTTATATTCTTTAATCATTTTGGCTTCTGAGAGTAAATTTGGAACACAGACATCTGATCCTCCCGTTTTGGTCTTGGGCCAAAGTCATGAGTCAGCGCTCTTGTTTTGGGAATTATGTGCTCCCTACTAGTGGATGTAGAACAAAAACGCTGTAGAAGAGAAGCACTTACAGCTGTGATGTCATGACTCTCATCCTCGTCTGCTTCCTCATTGCTGTCCTCTTCCATCTCCTCCATCACTTCCGCTTTGGCTTCAGCCACCAGCTCCATCACAGGACGATTCGTCTTCACTGAGCTCACAAAGGGGTGCTGAGAGACACAAAGAGGACAGAAAGAAGACCGGGTTTACACTGGGAACACAGTCAGTGTCCCAAACAGCCTACACGGGCAACGTTGTCCCAAATGGCAGGTTTCAGCTAGGTCTCGGCCAGTTTTTAGTTAGGTCCTACGTGAGGCCTTGGCCAGGTCTTCACCATGCACTAGCTAGGCTCTAGCCAGTTCTTAGCATGAAGTTCCTAACTAGTTTCTGTCCAAGTCCTAGCCAGTTCCTAGCAAAGTCTTAGCGAGTTACTAGGCAAGTCTTAGATGGGTCCTTTAGCAGGTTCCTAACCAGTTCAAAATCAAGTCTTAGCCAGAGGTCTTTGCCAGTTCCTAAACAGTTCTTGGCCAGGTCATAACCTGAGATAAGTGAAGGTAACCACCACATAATTTCAGACTTCCATATTCAGTATACATAAGCTAAAGGATATATGTGAGTGGCGAGCGTCACCCTGACCAACAGTCCAATTATCTGAAATCATATTTTGAGGAGATGTCTAAAAATGAGACTACTAGTCAAAATAGCACTATAAGAAAAGCTGTGTGTGGAGCAGTTAGCATTAGTGTGATCATTAACAACAAACAAATACAGGCAACAGCATGTAGGTGGCGACTGGCCATCCATCAGCATTGGAGGAGTTGCAACCCCTACACTCAGATGCCACTAGCACTAGCATAGGAAGGCCCAAATATGGATCATGATATTGGGCCTGGCTGAAGCCAACCTAGTAAGTAAGGAAGGCAACAGCACGTGGGCGGAGACTATGAGAACGTGATGTGTCCTTTTATAAAGGGAAATCTAATTGTCCAGAACACATGGAGTGAAATTGACTCGGGTCAGCAGAATTAATTCAGGGTGTGATGAAAAACAAGCCTCGGTTGGTACACAGGTAGGAGGCAGAGTTACACACACAGCTGTGAAAGCAGAAGTGTAGCAGAGAGGGAAAAATAATGTTCATTCATTATTCATCCCCTCTGCACACAGGTTAATTGAATGAGTCCAGCTGGTGAAGGTGAAGCTCATGCGAGAGTGAGAGGGGAAGATGATGAGACCCACAGGAACCTTCACTGCACTTCCAACATCTTCAATTCATTCACCACTCATTCCTCTTACATTGATGACCCAAACCGAGGAAATATCATACAAATGACAGTACGAGTTTATGCTCAGACTGTATTACATAAAATTTACAAAAAATTAAACTAATAAATGTAGTTTCTATTTGAACTTAACCATGAAAATGAAATAAGGTTTATTTATAAAAAGCACATTTAAACAAACCATTAAAAGCTAGCCAAAGTGCTACACAGTAAATAGCATTCAAAAAAAAAAACACCACATTAAGCCAGACAAATAGCCCCGCGCACAAATTAAAAATACTACCTCTATGTCAAGCAAATAATTAGTTATTGCATTTTTGTTTTTCAGAATCAAACTAACCATTTAAAATTAGGCTGCAATTTTTTTTTCCTCTTTCTAATACTAGAAATTTTGTTTTATTAATTTTTATTACAGAGAGGACATTTTAGGTTGTTTTAAAGTTGAAAATATACATGTTAGGGAATAACATTAGGGGAAAATGCAGCACTCATCAGGAAACCTGTTGCTTATGTACATGTATTTAACTTTAAAATAACAAATGAATAAATAAATGAACAAAAGAAACAAACAATGCATGTATAGTGCGTTTGTGTCAAGAGGAAACCACACGATCACTTCCTGTTAGCCTTCTACTGATTTTTGAAACCTGTAGATCATCCTGTAAATCATCTTGCACGTATGATGCTCGTGTTTCTACCATTTAAGTGTTAACATAATTTTGACTAACCGTGTGATGCGATGCGAGATACATTTTATTAGGTCTGTCTCAGAAACTGGGTACTGTGGGGGTACCCCACTAAATATCCTCACAGTCAATAAACTATACAGTTTTGAATGGTGATGGTTTTAATTTGAAATAAAATGATGAAGGAAATAATACAGATAAAACTAAATCTTTGATGTGAATACTCTATTCAGAATTTGGCAAAAATTCTGCAAATTTGTGGAAAATGGCAGCTTGATCTGGGACATGATAAATGGTTGACTACATCGCATTCCCTTAAAAAGGTTGCAGTCCACTGAAAAGTCTACAGTTATCACTAATTGTATTTTAAGTTGTAACTTTATACACCTAAGGATTGGTGCGCTCACAGAATAATCATAACCGTAATAAAACATCATGCAAAATATTTGATCACCGTCATAACTCCATTTTCCGCAAACCCAAAACGATCGTGTGTTTTGATCTAAACGGAAAGCCTCAGGGTCAAGGTCACTACCTCACCAAAAGTAGTAACTTAAAATCACTACGTCATAAAAATGCAGTTATAAATCTGCGATTTTGTTTTTTTAAAGCGAAAGCTGAAAGTTAGGTATAGAATATGTTTCTTACAGAATATGTTACGATGGTAGCTGGTCTTGTATGAATTTCTGAGCTATAAAATGAGTTGTGGTCTATTTTTTACCGTAGCGTGTTATTTGTGTGCGGGGAAGGACACACATTAACAATTTGCATGTGTAGAATGGAATTTTCCACTCCAACAGTTAGAAGTTGATCGTGCTTCCATTTGCGGTCTTTCTATTAAGCGGGTGATCTGTTCGGACGTTATCGCTGAAAAGGTGAGTTTTGACAGTTTTATTTTGTTTTAGTCTTGCAGTATAAGGCAATAGAATGTTTCTTTTTCATCTTACTTTCATATTTCATAGTGTTTGTGTATTTTTGCCCAATATTTTCCAATCATGGTCAATTTAGCTCGAACTTTTGATAGAATCTACGGCCAGTCATTTTGCCCAGCCCCTGCCTCGAGCTCCGTCCGGTGCGGTAGTGATGTCCCGTTGCTCGCGCGCCGCAGCAGAGACCCGCGCGACCTTCAGCCGGTACAGTCGCTGTTCTTTTACCACCGCCGTTATTCTCATCTTTCCAGTGTGTTCTTGATTTTTCCATTGTGTCCTATTTCGCCATATCAAATACCCAAACTGTATCATATTATTCATATTTAAGTGAATAATCAATTCAGTCATCATAACTTGGCATTTTTAACCCGAGCAATCAAAAAGAGGAAACTTATTCAATATTTTCACTCATCTGTGAAGGAGGAGCTTTAATTCTTCATGATGTAGTTATTTTATATGTAAATCAATTTTACAAAAGCATTTGAATTGTAATCAAAAAAATTTTCCACAGTGGAGGCCAGATAAAGCAAGATACTATCTTTACTCTTATTAAACATGACAAAAGAAACATTGAGTGTTAGGTAAATGCAAAAAAAAAATAGTAAAATTTGAAAATTTATTTTTGACCATAATCTCCCAAATGAGAGACCAGTTTCTGAGACGGATATATATATATATATATATATATATATATATAAAAAATGGGCGGCACGGTGGTGTAGTGGTTAGCGCTGTCGCCTCACAGCAAGAAGGTCCTGGGTTCGAGCCCCGGGGCCGGCGAGGGCCTTTCTGTGCGGAGTTTGCATGTTCTCCCCGTGTCCGCGTGGGTTTCCTCCGGGTGCTCCGGTTTCCCCCACAGTCCAAAGACATGCAGGTTAGGTTAACTGGTGACTCTAAATTGAGCGTAGGTGTGAATGTGAGTGTGAATGGTTGTCTGTGTCTATGTGTCAGCCCTGTGATGACCTGGCGACTTGTCCAGGGTGAACCCCGCCTTTCGCCCGTAGTCAGCTGGGATAGGCTCCAGCTCGCCTGCAACCCTGTAGAAGGATAAAGCGGCTAGAGATAATGAGATGAGATATATATATAAATAATTTTATTTTTTTTCGACGTGGAATTTTAGTGTTGACGTGTGTAAAGCCCTACAGGGTAAATGTTCATAGAACAAAACCAGAACTTTCAAATAGGACCGTTTATATCAATTGTCTTTGGTTTAACCGGATACAAATGCAGAGCACAAGAGGAAACACCCTAGTGCAGTGAGTCAAGATGGCAGCAAAACTCCACAAGTTCTGTTTACTTTCTTTGCCTCTTCTCCACCCAAGCCTGGACACATTACCACAGTCAATCCATTGATGTGTGTAATTTTTTATATCATACTAAATTCTGCACCGCTACTGTAGCTGATGTTAATAACGCTGTTTTAGCTATTTTATGTTTTCTTTCTGTTTACTTATTCCGTGAGTGAGTCAAATTATCGTTTACAACTATTTTCACAGAATGTAGCTTCCTTGCTCACTGATGTAAGCCTAACTATGAGCTCCCTTCGCCAATGATAATGTTTCTCTAGTTTTGAAATCATTCTGTCTTTTAGCAGCTATAGGCCTACCGAAGCAATTTATTAAGTAAAAAATATTGCAGTGATTATTAACTTCATCCTAGAGATAGAAATCCTATTGAATTTGAGGACCAATATCTCTGAATAGGTGCATGACACAACAGCAATAGTTTAGAAATTATATCATCAGGTTTCAAATTTTCTATTGTCATTCATGTGCATTATGTTAATCTTTTTAGGAGCAGACAAAGCAGTGTGGGGGATTTTTTTCATAAAAGGACCTCAAATCCCTGCGATCCCCAGATGGCTGCAGACCTTACTGACAGCATTTTACAGATGATTGTAAAGGACACGAGACCCGTCTCCACTGTGGAAGGTGAAGGCTTCTGTGACATGATAAAAACATTTCACCCAGGATATGCACTTCCCTCCATCATCACTTCATGGATTTAATAGAGAAGTATTTGGCCATCACAGAGAAAGTGAAAGCTGCCCTCAAAAATGTCGCATCCAAAATCTCACCAAAAGGTCTTGCTTTTTGAGTTTGGAAAGTGTTTTGTTAAAGAATAATTCTCAGTGTGGTGTTTAAGAAATGTTTTAATAAATATTGAAATGTTAAAATTTCAGAGGGTTTTTTTTTTGTGTGTGTGTGTGTGTGTGTGTGTGTGTGTGTGTGTGTGTGTGTGTGTGTGTTGGATGGGGCAAATTGTTATTAAATAAATAACTGGAAAATAATTGCAATAAAATTATTAGGTTAATCAAAATATTAGTCGTTAGATTAGTCAAATAATTGAAAAAATAATCACTAGATTAATCGTTTAGGACAGCCCTTATATACGAGAGAGGGAAAAAAAAAAACAGACAAGACAAACCAAAAGAGAGCAAGAGAGCACGCACATGTACAGAATCTGCTAACTTCGCTTTGCTTGTTACTGAATGAAGCTGCAAACTATCCAACCTTGTGTCTCAACATCTGGAACACGGTGACTGACAACAAAAGACAACATGACATACATACACATTTATTTTTATTTTTTTTACACACACACACTTGCCATCTGTTAGCCTGTCCCTGACTCTGGTGTCCCATCATCACACAGCCCTGTTAACACTACCTTCACACACACACACACACACACACCCCGTTTCACATTCATCAGCTACATACACTCATCTCAAACTCTAAGCACATTACTAAAACCAGTGTTTACCTGTAATTATAGTCCCACTCAGAGTGAAAAATCTCAATAATATTTCATTATTATTATTACTGGTAGTAAGCTTTATGGAAGGAGTCTCCAGTGTAAGTGCTTTGTCACAGTCAGTGTCACAGTCACTATTTCAGCAAACAGAACAAAACGAATCTGCAAGTTGAATAAAACTGCTGAAACATGTTCCTAATAAAGAACCGAGTAAAATCCAGTTAAAGTGCTTCCTTTCATCCCTCCTCAAAGAGAAAATATGCAAATTACCATCCTTCCTTCCATCCTCCAAACCTAAACAGGAAGTGATGACGCCCACTTTAAATGAACCCAAACAGGCAGCTGGGACATGAGCATATCAAACACACTCACACCACCTTCTTTTATTCCTCCCCATTCAGCACTGTGTGTAAAGCCAAACCAGTGTAAGGAGACAAACAGCACACACTCACCTCAAGGAGCTGAGAGGCCGTTGGGCGCGACTCAGGATTCTTATCCAGTGCTCTTTTCAGGAAATCCTTAAAATTGGTTGACCTTCAAAAAAAAAAAAAATCAATTAAAAAATTTTTTTAATAAAAAAAGCACACATACAGACAATAACAAATCATAAGATTACAGGAACACACTAAATTTATAATGTGTATTCATTATCTTGTCTAAGTAATACTATGATATGGTACATCTTGCCACTAATCCAGAAATAAAGGAAGACAGAATGGAAAAAAAAAATTGCACAAAACTGAGAAAGGAAAAATGTTGCAATGTTCTAAGCCACATCTTTGTAAGATTTTAATATAATTGATTTGTACCAGCTTTATGGGTGCAAACTCTCACAAACAGAAAGGAAGAGAGAAAGAAAGAGAAAGAATTAATTTGTATCAGTGTTAGTGACTAAGCCCCTGTTCAGGCAGGATTAGTTTTCCATGTCCTTGCTAATGCCAACTATATAATTAACCACTACAGGTTATGAGGGTGGAGATTTATGTAGATGGGTGGGAATAGTGCATGGGTTCAAAGGAGAGGAGAAAAAAAATAATAAAACCCTCAAATCTTATTCAGCTCCACTGACTGCACACATCAGTCACTGAACCAGCTGAACAGCGACATCTGGGTTTCTTTGTCTCACCATTTAGAGGGCTGGTCCAGTGTGGGAGGCTCAGACTTGGCGATTTTCAGTAGGACTCTCATGGGGTTGAGTTCGTGGTGCGGAGGTTCGATCTGAGCCAGCTCAATCAGCGTTATTCCCAAAGACCAGATGTCTGCTTTGTAATCATATGGAGCGTCCTTCGAGGTCTCGCACATCACAACCTCAGGAGCCATCCTGAACACAGGAACACACACGGAGTTAAGAACTTCACTCTTTTCTTCACCTAATACCTAGTGTTAATGTTTTATACACAGCCTGTGATGACTAACAACGAGGTGCGATCAAAAAGTTCCAAGACTGTTCCTGTTGCAAATTAACGGTGTGTGGTAAGGTCACGCACATGCAGCAGGAGTGAGCAGTAACTCTTGAGTCAGTATGCCATATGACGTCATGCTGTTACATTACATTACTGCCATTTAGCAGACGCTCTTATCCAGGGCGACGTACAACATACCCAGCACAGCCTGGGGAGCAGGTGAGGGTTAGATGTCTTGCTCAAGGGCACTTCAGCCATTCCTTCTGGTCCAGGGAATCAAACCTGCAAATTTTTCATCCCAAAGCTGCTTCTCTAACCATTAGGCCATGGCTTCCCAACTGCTGACATCAAGACCTTTGTTACACGCATTTTGTGGCAACCTGCACTGGGTAGCAAAACCTCAGGAAAGACACATCATTGTGCACATTGTGTATCGTGATCATGTTCTGAAGTATCACCAGTGGGCTTGTGCGGTATAACAGTAGATGGTATTTCGAAATCCTCAGTACAGTCAAAAATACAGACACTCCTCTTTCTATTCAACTGATATGCAGATGCTGTATTAAGGTCATGTATTGCAGTGCACAGCACACACCAGAGGTTAAAAACACTTTCGCTGAAGCACACCATTTTCACAAGCTAAGATACTAGCGTACTAGCATATTGGCAAGTGCTATTTCCATTGTATAGACAACATGGACAATCTCTCTCAGCTTGAAGAAAGCATTTCCCAGCTGAAGCACCCCTGATTTACTGAGGCAGGAGCAAACCAGGTACATTTAAAAACAATTTTTATGGCTGTGCCCAAATTAAAAACATGCCTTCACTGGATGGTAAATAGTGTGAAGAAACGAGCCGTTTTTCTTTTAGCAAATCAGGCAACATGGTGCAAACCTAATCACAATATAATATCTTAGCCATATCGCTCACCAGAAGATAAAATCACCCATTATCGCAAGACATTGTTGATTGTATAATTTTTTTTTTTAAATATCTGAATATGACCCACTGTTTTAATTTATTTCCAGGCAGATATGTAGATTAGACTGAAGTGTTAATGCACATGATCTGATATTTCTGCCACGCATTATTGCTTACCATATAATTTATTTATTTACACTCACTGATAACATTAAACTGATACCAGGTCTCTCAACACTCATCTGTTAATAATCTATAATAATATAATCTCTCTCCCTCTTATATTGTTCTTTATTCCATGGACCAAAGGTACACAGCTGGGCTGTTTCCCCCCCCCCAGCAATCAGAGATCAGATTGCACAAGGTCTGTCAATCAGTGCTTACACTGGAACATTCATTCGGAGTGAACACATATACCCAGAGGAAGTGGTTTTGTTTTGATAAATATAGTACAGATGTATAAATGACGTACAGTTAGAGAGTAGCACAAGTTGTGTAACTGGTTTAAATGCAAACTGAAAGGAGAGAATTATGTTGTACACATCTCCGGATTTATACACTCCAGGTTAAACTTTAATAGCTCCAGTTCAGACATGTTACACATATATAATGCTTAAATCCCTACACATGTCCAACCTACAGTATATCACAGTTTTATGATATTGCTACAAAACTGGACCCGTTTTGCTTCAAATTTCAAAGTTTTACAGTAAACTGTATTTATAGGATTCCCTTCCTGTTGGAGGAAAGTGTGCTTTCCTCCAACACATTTTTCCAATAATATTTAAATTATTTATTTTTCAAAAAAAATCTTTAAAAAAAAAAAAAAGAGTCACTTCAATGATGAAAAAAAAAAATTATACTCACCAAGTAAATATGTTAAGACAGAAACATATCAGTCATGTTAACATTCAACTCTGCTTTTCCTGTAGCAACTGTTTTTTGTTTTTTCCCCTGTGGCCAATTATGACGTTGCCCTTACTACATGTACGAATATATAAAGCATGGTGGTGGTAGAAGCATCACATCGAGAGTTATTCCTGGTTGCTTCTCTGACTAATCCCCTCTTTACCTGGTCACTGACTTAATTCTACAGTCTACAGATATTCAGTTTAAGTCAGAGTCACAGTTCTATATATATTTTTTTTTTAAATGCTCTTCTGCAGGAGGTTCAAAGCTCAGGATATTTTATATAACCTGATGAAACATTTCCAAAACTTTGTCCCAGTTCTGATCGCTCCTTGGTCTTCATGATGCTGCTGATGTTTTAGACTTTTTGAGGGGGGTGGGGCAGCCACACCTGCTTTCTTCCACGAACAGGTGCATTTATATTGAGGTCACATGACACTTCTTACTTCTGGTGGCATCCGGTTGAAGCAGAATTAACTTTAAGGATTCATAGTACCTACGGTGAATATTAATTGGCACACAATTTTAACTTTTAGATTAGATAAAACTTTATTAATCCCTTTGGGAGGGTTCCCTCAGGGAAATTAAGAATTTTGTTTTTTAATACTCATAACTACATATCTCTCCCCGAATTCAATATTATGGGTTTTGTGTAGATTTATGATGTATAATGAAATTAAATAAAATCAGTTCCCGGTTCTATCACCACGAAATGTTGACTACATCAGGGAGTCTGGGTCATGTGACTTTTCTTTTTGCTGAAGTGGATGTAATTTATGTGCAGCGAGTGAGAGTTCACAGGTCAAACATTATCAGACAGCATGACAAGTGACACACAAATCAGGAAGGTCAACAAGCAGCAGGAGTTTAAGATCAACTCCCAAGCTCAAGGTCACAGTGAGACGCAACATAAATGCAGATATGGTGTAACACACTATAATGGCGCTCACCAGTATGGAGTCCCGATGAAAGTGTCTCTCCTTTGCAGAGTTTTGGTGTTTTTTGCAGACACACCAAAATCAGCTGGGGAAAATAAATAAATAAATAAATACAATGAAAATAGCGTGTGCGCACGCGCACACACGAGACAGATTGATGGAACAGGACAAAGTTTATTTAAAATATTACTTTACGTTAATATTAGCAGAGCAGATTTTTATGTCTTAAAAATCACTCATTTTAATCAGAATATCTGTGAATAAGCATCTCCTACAAGTAACATAAATAAAAAAGTTTAAATGAATGACCGGGATCTTCTAAATGAAAGTTTAAGATGTTATAAGTGTAGTAAACCTGCAATTTATTTGGTAACAGGGGTTTTATGGCTTTCAGCTCACTGCTCTATTCTGGTTTGTGATGACGGAAACAGGAGTGCATTCTGTTCTACTTCTCTTGGCCTGACATTTTAAAAAGCCATTAATGAGCGCAGCGGGATGTAAGCGTATCGTTTTGGCTGGTTACAGCTGCATTTCGAACTCCATCAATGTACCCAGTTTTGTCTTTGGGCTAAAATTTGACCCCGAAGTGAGAACAATGATGAAAATTATATCGGTACTGTACGATGTCCGCCACTCTCTTACAGAAAGTCCATGCTGAGAGTGAAGTTACACCATGTGCTGATTATTTTCCTTAACAGCACATCTACAAGCATTTTATTCCTCTTACACCACAGCACTTTACAAAGTCAAGAAAGGCAAAAACCAATAAACCACAAAAGAAGAGTATACTCCTCTGTCCGGATAATGATGGAACATGTAAAGTTACAGCTTTAGCTCTGACTTTTACAGTTAGGTCCATAAATATTTGGACAGATGCAACATTTTTCTAATTTTGGTTTTGTACATTACCACAAGGAATTGTGAACAAAACAATTCAGATGCAGTTGAAGTTCAGACTTTCAGCTTTAATTCAGTGGGTTGCACAAAATGATTGCATAAAAATGTGAGGAACTAAAGCATTTTTTTTTTTAAAAACACAATCCCTTCATTTCAGGGGCTCAAAAGTAATTGGACAAATTAAATAATCTCATCTCATTATCTCTAGCCACTTTATCCTTCTACAGGGTCGCAGGCAAGCTGGAGCCTATCCCAGCTGACTACGGGCGAAAGGCGGGGTACACCCTGGACAAGTCGCCAGGTCATCACAGGGCTGACACATAGACACAGACAACCATTCACACTCACATTCACACCTACGCTCAATTTAGAGTCACCAGTTAACCTAACCTGCATGTCTTTGGACTGTGGGGGAAACCGGAGCACCCGGAGGAAACCCACGCGGACACGGGGAGAACATGCAAACTCCACACAGAAAGGCCCTCGCCGGCCCCGGGGCTCAAACCCAGGACCTTCTTGCTGTGAGGCGACAGCGCTAACCACTACACCACCGTGCCGCCCCAAATTAAATAATTGTAAATAAAATGTTCATTTCTAATACTTGGTTGAAAACCCTTTGTTGGCAATGACTGCCTGAAGTCTTGAACTCATGGACATCACCAGATGCTGTGTTTCCTCCTTTTTAATGCTCTGCCAGGCCTTTACTGCAGCGGGTTTCAGTTGCTGTTTGTTTGTGGGCCTTTCTGTCTGAAGTTTAGTCTTTAACAAGTGAAATGCTGCTCAATTGGGTTGAGATCAGGTGACTGACTTGGCCATCCAAGAATATTCCACTTCTTTGCTTTAATTAACTCCTGGGTTGCTTTGGCTTTATGTTTTGGGTCGTTGTCCATCTGTATTATGAAACGCCAACCAATCAGTTTGGCTGGATTTGAGCACACAGTATGTCTCTGAATACCTCAGAATTCATCCGGCTGCTTCTGTCCTGTGTCACATCAATAAACACTAGTGACCCAGTGCCACTGGCAGCCATGCATGCCCAAGCCATCACACTGCCTCCGCCGTGTTTTACAGATGATGTGGTATGCTTTGGATCATGAGCTGTACCATGCCTTCGCCATACTTTTTTCTTGCCATCATTCTGGCAGAGGTTGATCTTTGTTTCATCTGTCCAAAGAATGTTCTTCCAGAACTGTGCTGGCTTTTTTAGATGTTTTTTTTTAGCAAAAGTCCAATCTCGCCTTTTTATTCTTGAGGCTTATGAGTGGCTTGCACCGTGCAGTGAACCCTCTGTATTTACTTTCATGCAGTCTTCTCTTTATGGTAGATTTGGATATTGATACGCCTACCTCCTGGAGAGTGTTGTTCACTTGGTTGGCTGTTGTGAAGGGGTTTCTCTTCACCATGGAAATTATTCTGCGATCATCCACTACTGCTGTCTTCTGTGAGTGTCCAGGTCTTTTTGCATTGATGAGTTCACCAGTGCTTTCTTTCTTTCTCAGGATGTACAGTACCAAACTGTAGATTTTGCCACTCCTAATATTGTAGCAATTTCTCGGATGGGTTTTTTCTGTTTTCGCAGCTTAAGGATGGCTTGTTTCACCTGCATGGAGAGCTCCTTTGACTGCATGTTTTCTTCACAGCAAAATCTTCCAAATGCAAGCACCACACCTCAAATCAACTCCAGGCCTTTTATCTGCTTAATTGAGAATGACATAACGAAGGACTTTCCCACACCTGCCCATGAAATAGCCTTTGAGTCAATTGTCCAATTACTTTTGGTCCCTTTAAAAACAGGGTGGCACATGTTAAGGAGCTGGAACTCCTAAACCCTTCATCCAATTTTAATGTGGATACCCTCAAATGAAAGCTGAAAGTCTGGACTTTATGTCCATTATATAACTATAACTTAAATATGTTTCAGTAAACAGGTAAAAAAAGAAAATTTGTGTCAGTGTCCAAATATATATGGACCTAACTGTACAAAGCGCTGACACTGGAGACTCATTCCAGAAACATTAAATAAATGACAGTGATCTATAATCTGTAGTAAGTTATAAAAGTTTGTTCTTATTGTATTTAGCATCAAATACTATGTCTATTCTTGTACATTATTAACCTATTATTACTACTATCATTATTAATAACAGTAGTAATGTACAGACCGAGTTTGATGTCTCCGTCCAGCATAAGCAGGATGTTTCCTGCCTTCAGGTCCCGGTGGATGATTTTCATACCGTGTAGGTAAACTAGACCCTCCAGCATCTGCTTACAGATCACCTGAATCTGCTTCTCCGTCAAACCCCGGTCCAACTCTGAGAGGAACAAAAAAAATAAATAAATTTTAAAAAATCCACACAAGTGTAAATTATTTTGAACATCACATGGATTACGCCTGAGGATTTTCAAACTATGTTAAGACCTTAGCAAGTTTATAAACAGAAGAAATTAAGTTCAAGGAAACTGTTTAGAAAGAGCTATTTTTTTTAATTGTTACTCTAGATGGTTGTTGTCCAAAGACTCATGAAATTGTGTGACTGACTGGAGACACTGAGCAGCAGCAGTATTTTTGATCAAATATAGAATAAACAAACATAGGAGGTTTCTCCAGAATTTCTTTTCCAAATTTCTCCAGAAGACACACTGCACCTACACACGCCAACACTGCTGATCATGAATGAAAGCCTGTATGAGGGAAATTAATATTCCTATAAATGAGACTCAAGCCAGAAAAGTTCCTCAAAAGCTTCTATTCATGTTTCCAGACGTGCCAGCATTTACAGGACGGAGTGAAGTGAAGGCTGTATTCACACAACCACACTGTTCTAGCAGCCATGTTGTTTATTTAAAGGCTACTGCAAGCCAAACTTACAAAAAAAAAAGTTAATAAACGCACTCCATCTACAGGCTGAAGATTTGAGCTCCATCTACATGTCTATCTGCTCCTTTCTACGCATCTGAGCATGGGCGGAGACCTTTTCATTGTCGATGCCCATAAACAGCATCTCTGAGCACTGACAATACACACAGTTTATCTGCTCATCATGGACACTTTCTTTACATACATTATCTCTTCATTTATATAACAATTACTTATATTCGTGTCCAACAGTATATTGCCCATTTTAGGATTTTGGATTCAACACATTTTTAAGCAAAAGCATAATATAGAAGTAATGTTTTAACCCTTTAATGCATAAATTATTCTGATCACATCCAGGCTCTTTAGATTGCAAGATGTGTGAAGTTTTACTTTGTCTAAATATTATTTATATCAAAAAGGAAATGTGTAGGAAATAAAAACAAACAAACCTTCCAATGTCCAAAAATTGTCAGTTATAAAATATTTAAGGCTGAAGACCATAATTATAGAAAATATAATATCTGGAAAGAAAATGTTTTTTTTTTTTTTTTTTTTAAAGTAGGGTTAAAAAAAATAGTTTTTAAAAATCTAAGATGCTCAGTGGATTCTAGCACAAAATTTGTATTTAAAAATGTTTTACCTATTTATGTATAAAGTTTACATAAAGTTTGACAAATATTCTAGAGCACCACAGAAGTTTGTGAATGATGCATGAAAGGGTTTAGATAAACAAGTCTGATATTCTTACCCAACATGATGGCATCTACAGCTCCTCCAGGACAAAACTCAATCATGATCTGTACAGGAGAGAGAGAGAGGGGGACAGAGAGAGAGAGAGAGAGAGAGAGAGAGAGAGAGAGAGATCAAGATCGATCAGTAATGCAACACTTTAGACATGATGGAGCTGATTGTTTTATTGCTCTTATACTGCAGCCATTTGCTGACATTTACCAGTTTTTCAAGACCGATATCACAAATTTCATACATCTTTACATTTAATGTTCTCAAAATGAAGTTCTCACTTATGTTACAGCAGCTATAAACAGTTGCTCCTTCACCAACTTCTCCCCCCCCCCCAAAAAAAAACAGCTGGCATTTACAACTTTGTTACAAACGCTGACACTGGAGACTCCTTCCATACATGTTACATAAATGTCTCCCTACAAAAAATGCCTGCAGAGACAGTTCTAAGCCATGGGTTAGAACTTCCTTGAGCCTTCCTGATATAAATGTCTCTCACACACACTTAAGACAAGACACTAGGTCACTGAAAAATGTCCAGTATAATACAAAGAAGCCTAAAAATCAGCAGTTTTAGTTTCTAGCACATCTCAAAGCTGACCTTATATATGGAAGTGTCTTGTTTCCATGGTAACCATTAGCTAGCTAACAACCAACACAGTGCAGTGCACGGAACATGCATCTAGCACCCAGGTATCCATGCAGAAAGTTTACCACCAATATCACAACTTTATAATACGGTAAACTGGGATTTAAAAAAATAAAATAAAGCATATTATTGGAATCTGAAGAAACCGAAGTGAATATTTTAGACTGTTGGGCGCGGAGGTGGAATTTTTTATGTCAGTATGAATAAGGCCATTTAGCTTTCCAACAACTCCGAGGAAAAGAACAAACCCTCATTCTTCTCCTCCTCCATCACTCCATTTAGATAAAGGCCACTGACATGCTGCAGGGTGACGTCTTAAAATCCTTCAACACCAAACCACACTAATGGAAAAACTCCATTTTGTACCAGATGTGTTTCTGTATGCTGCAATATCTATGCAACATATTTCTATAAATTTCTACTCATTTCTATATAAACAGGTTAGGTGATTTCTTCCTTCAGCTTAGCATCAATTTCATTTATTATACTTTAATGTATGAAACATACAACCCCGATTCCAAAAAGTTGGGACAAAGTACAAATTGTAAATAAAAATGGAATGCAATGATGTGGAAGTTTCAAAATCCCATATTTTATTCAGAATAGAACATAGATGACATATCAAATGTTTAAACTGAGAAAATGTATCATTTAAAGAGAAAAATTAGGTGATTTTAAATTTCATGACAACACCACATCTCAAAAAAGTTGGGACAAGGCCATGTTTCCCACTGTGAGACATCCCCTTTTCTCTTTACAACAGTCTGTAAACGTCTGGGGACTGAGGAGACAAGTTGCTCAAGTTTAGGGATAGGAATGTTAACCCATTCTTGTCTAATGTAGGATTCTAGTTGCTCAACTGTCTTAGGTCTTTTTTGTCGTATCTTCCGTTTAATGATGCGCCAAATGTTTTCTATGGTTGAAAGATCTGGACTGCAGGCTGGCCAGTTCAGTACCTGGACCCTTCTTCTATGCAGCCATGATGCTGTAATTGATGCAGTATGTGGTTTGGCATTGTCATGTTGGAAAATGCAAGGTCTTCCCTGAAAGAGACGTCGTCTGGATGGGAGCATATGTTGCTCTAGAACCTGGATATACCTTTCAGCATTGATGGTGTCTTTCCAGATGTGTAAGCTGCCCATGCCACACGCACTAATGCAACCCCATACCATCAGAGATGCAGGCTTCTGAACTGAGCGCTGATAACTTGGGTCGTCCTTCTCCTCTTCAGTCCGAATGACACGGCGTCCCTGATTTCCATAAAGAACTTCAAATTTTGATTCGTCTGACCACAGAACAGTTTTCCACTTTGCCACAGTCCATTTTAAATGAGCCTTGGCCCAGAGAAGACGTCTGCGCTTCTGGATCGTGTTTAGATACGGCTTCTTCTTTGAACTAGAGTGTTTTAGCTGGCAACGGCGGATGGCACGGTGAATTGTGTTCACAGATAATGTTCTCTGGAAATATTCCTGAGCCCATTTTGTGATTTCCAATACAGAAGCATGCCTGTATGTGATGCAGTGCCGTCTAAGGGCCCGAAGATCACGGGCACCCAGTATGGTTTTCCGGCCTTGACCCTTACACACAGATTCTTCCAGATTCTCTGAATCTTTTGATATTATGCACTGTAGATGATATGTTCAAACTCTTTGCAATTTTACCCTGTCGAACTCCTTTCTGATATTGCTCCACTATTTGTCGGCGCAGAATTAGGGGGATTGGTGATCCTCTTCCCATCTTTACTTCTGAGAGCCGCTGCCACTCCAAGATGCTCTTTTTATACCCAGTCATGTTAATGACCTATTGCCAATTGACCTAATGAGTTGCAATTTGGTCCTCCAGCTGTTCCTTTTTTGTACCTTTAACTTTTCCAGCCTCTTATTGCCCCTGTCCCAACTTTTTTGAGATGTGTTGCTGTCATGAAATTTCAAATGAGCCAATATTTGGCATGAAATTTCAAAATGTCTCACTTTCGACATTTGATATGTTGTCCATGTTCTATTGTGAATACAATATCAGTTTTTGAGATTTGTAAATTATTGCATTCTGTTTTTATGTACAATTTGTACTTTGTCCCAACTTTTTTGGAATCAGGGTTGTAGAAAAAAAAAATCCTCTTTGGAGCCGTCGAATATTTATGTCAAACAAGTTCAATTAATTAATTCTAAATTCTCAATATAAAGGGTTTTTTTTAATTAGCATTTAATAATGTTTGTAATTGATTTTTATTTAATTACTTGTTTAGCTGTGTAGTTAATTAGGTGCTAAGCATCAAAGGTTCAAGCCACTTACCATATTTGTTAGAATTTTTCACCATTATATTTCATGAAATGGGAAGCTCTGGCAACCTACAGAACCCCTTGGTGGATTTTTGATGAAATTTAACACAGTGACAGAGGGCAGTCCAATAAATAAATATTCAGGTATCAAATTTGAGATCCATCCATCTTATCCATCTCTGTAGGGCCAAATTTCAAGATATATTTTTGCTAATAACTTCTGAACCATTTTCCTCAGCTTGTGAACACCAAACTTAGCATAGGGACCTGAGACGACATCCTGATGGTAAACCCAAAAAAAAAAAAAATTCTGGCAGTTGACAACTGGGTGATGACTGGAAAAAAATTGTTTCTCCTAATATATTTTGATGTGTTGGCCTTATAAAAGTGGTTGTTATGTCTGGTGATAATCTAAAGATATCCCAAGGACAGAACATGACAACCCGTGATGTTGACCAAATTTGTGGCCAACATAAAATCTTTAAAGTTTGCAGCTGCCACAAACCTTGTGGAATCTTCACAAAAGCTGCTGCATATGAGCTTCAGAAAAAGCTTGACAAAAAAGTTCTGACATTTTATATTCATCCATTACAGCAGCAGTAAAGTTACTGAACAGGAACTGAGCTCATATCAACAATAATCTGTGGTTAGGTCGCATAAAGATTGCTGTAAGTGCATACAGCCATGCCCTTTACAAAATGACATGATGTTTCCATGGTAACTATGCCCGACTGAGCTGCTTAGCCCCCTCAGAAATGTGCAGCTATATTTCTTTTTTCCTTTTCTTTTTGGTCCTAAAATTTTAAAAAGGGAAAAAAAATTAGCATTTAATAAATGTTACTAATTTTTAAATTACTTTATTTGTTCAGTGATTTTTTTTAAATGTTCATGCTCATAAAGGGCTCCCTTTTCAAAGAGGAAAGGCACATTATTAATAGTGCTATTTGTAATCAATTTATTATTTGTGTTAAATTTTTAATTAAAAAAAAAAAAAAACACCCTTCTTAAAACACACTAGACTTTTAAAAAATAGCATTTAACATGTTATATTTAAATAATCTTAGTTATAGCTGCTTGGAAAATCCCTTTTGTTTTTTTTTTGGTGGCGTTTTAATTTCCATGTTCCTAAAAAATGTTCGATATACACCAGGCTTCAAAAATATCCATTTGCCTTTAATTGTCTGATTTTTTTAAATAAAATTTTATAGTTTAACTTGCTCATATTATTTCACTACAATATTTGCTTGTGTAACTATTTTATTGCTTCTACATTTAAAAAAAAAAAAAAAAAAAAAAAAGATAAATTAGCATTGTGTTTTCAATTAATTTGTGTTTATTTTTATGATTAGATTAGATTCACTTTATTGATCCCACATCGGGGAAATTTCACGTGTTACAGTCGCAAGAAAATGTCATACAGATAAAATAAAACAAACAAAAATTAGACAAACGAAAGATTAAATACAGAGGGCTATTTGCATTATCTACCGTGAAAAAGTATAGAAATATTGCCTTATTGAGAGGCTCGGAAAAAATTGCACATTACAGGTAGACTCTAATATATATAAAAATAGTTTAGGGCCTATATTATTGCGCATAATTGCATCGATGAGAGATGGCAGAGGTAGTAGTGGTGAAGTAGTGCAAATATAACGACAAACAAGTTATTGGTGCTACGTTACAAGTTGCGGGTGTTCTACAGTCTGACAAAAGTAGGCATGAATGACCTGCGGTATCTCTCCTTCTTACACCGTGGGTGTAGCAGTCTACTACTAAAAGAGCTGCTTAAAGCCCCCACAGCCTCATGTAGGGGGTGAGAGGGGTTATCCATGATTGAGGTCAGCTTGGCTAACATCCTCCTCTCACCCACCACCTCAATGGAGTCCAGAGGACAGTCCAAGACTGAGCCAGCCCTTCTGACCAGTTTATTAAGTTTCTTCCTGTCCCTCTCTGAACTTCCACAGCCCCAGCAAACCACAGCATAGATAATCACTGATGCCACCACAGAGGTCATAAAAAGTCCTAAGCAGTGTCCTGCACACACCAAAAGACCCCAGTCTTCTCAACAGGTGGAGACGACTTTGGCCCTTCTTGTACAGGGAATCTGTGTTGTTTGTCCAGAGAATCTGTGTTGTTTGTCCAGTCCAGTTTGTTGTTGAGGTGAACACCCAGGTATTTGTACTCCTCCACGATCTCAATGTCCAAACCCTGGATGTTCACTGGTGCAATTTGAGGAGCCGTCCTTCTGAAATCGATCACCACCTCCTTTGTCTTGCTGGTGTTGATGCGCAGGTGGTTCAGTTCGCACCAGGCAACAAAGTTGGTGATGACCTCTCTGTACTCCAGATCGTCCCCCTCTGATACACGTCCAACGATGGCTGTATCATCTGAGAACTTCTGGAGGTGGCAGCTGTCCGCGTTGTAGCTGAAGTCAGATGTGTAAAGTGTAAAGGAGAGAGCACTGTACCCTGTGGAGCCCCCGTGCTGCAGACTACCACATCAGACACACAGTCGCGGAGCCTCACATACTGCAGTCTGTTAATGAGATAGTCGATGATCCATGCAGCCAGGTGGCAGTCGACACCAGCTTCCTCCAGCTTCCCCCAAGCAGTGATGGCTGGATTGTGCTGAAAGCACTGGAGAAGTCAAAAGAACATGACTCTCACAGTGCTCCCAGTGCCCTCCAGGTGTAAAAGTGACCGGTGTAGCAGGTAGATGACAGCGTCATCCACACCAATGCCTGGTCGATATGTGAACTGCAGGGGGTCCATCTCACCATTCACCAGGTGTCGGAGGTGGGAGAGAACAATCCTCTCCATGATCTTCATCAGGTGAGACATTAAAGCTACTGGCCTAAAGTGGTCGAGCTCCCTGGGGTGTGCAGTCTTGGGAACTGGAACCACACATGATGTTTTCCACAGAAGTGGAACTCTCTCCAGACTGAGGCTCAGGTTGAAGATGTACAGAAGTATCCCACAGAGCTGATCTGCACAGTCCTTAAGCAGTCTGGAGTTGATACCATCAGGGCCAGCAGCTTTCCTCATCTTGATCCTCCTCAGTTCCTTCAATACCTGATCAGCTGTTATGGAGAGGCGAGGGGTGTAGCCGAGGTGTGACTCCTGTAGAGTGAGGTCAGGGGTGGAGTGTGTGGATTGGTCTGGCAGGGAACGGAGGGGGGTGATGTGGTGTGAGGAGGGAGCTGTTGGTGTCAGAGGTATTATTGGGGGGGGGGGGGGGGGGGGAGTGATATCACAGACAGGTCAGGACTATGGTGAGTGGGAGAGGCACAGTCAAATCTGTTGAAAAAGAGATTCAACTCATTTGCCCAGTCCTGGCCCCCAGATACAGGGCCCCTCCCACTGTCCTTTGTGTGGCCAGAGATGATTTTCAGGCCTCTCCATACCTCTCCGGCGTTGCTCCCCTTGAGGCGCTCCTCCAGCTTCCTCCTGTAGCTGTCCTTGCCTCTCCTTATCCCCCTCTTCAGCTCCCTATGCACTCTCATCTCCTCCTTATCGCCAGATTTAAAAACCCTCTTCTTCTCATTTAATAGGGCTTTTAGTTCAGAGGTCACCCAGGGTTTATTGTTGGGAAAACAATAAACCTTCCTGATAGGCACAGTGTTTTCAACACAGAAATTAATGTAATCCGTGACGCAGGTTGTCAGGCTATCAATGTCATCCCCGTGAGGTTCACACAACACATCCCAGTCCATGGTGTCAAAGCAGTCCCTCAGTGCCATACTGGTCTCCTCAGACCAGCTCCTTACATACCTCTTGGTGGGTGGTTGTTTATTCACCATTAGGTATGTATGTAGGGGACAAGTGAACCAGACTGTGGTCGGAACGGCCCAGCGGGGGGAGGGGTGATGAGCTATATGCGTCCTTGGTGTTCACATACATTAAATCCAAAATTCTATTGTCTCTGGTGTGGCATTTCACATACTGAGTGAAGGTTGGGAGGGTGGAGGACAGGGAAGCATGATTAAAGTCACCAGAGATTAGGAGCAGGGACTGGGGGTGCGATGTCTGAAGCTTTGACACTGCAGTGTGTAAGGGCCTCTGCATGCTCTTGCGACAAGGCTTTTGCAGATAGCTTTTCGCAGACAGTTGTAATTTATCGTTGAGCGGGGAGTATCACCCCCGCGCGATGTTATTCACCGCCACAACGCAAGGGGGCGCGAAGTCGCTAGGAGCAGTTGGTGGGTGTGGTTAGTGGAGTGTTTATCCTCCAGTTACTTATAATGACTAGAACTGGAGTCGTATAGATGTACGTACTTCCTCACTTCCTCGATCACCCGCTCTTCATGCTGCTCCATCTTCGCTCGTGTTTTTAAAAATGGCGGTAGTGAAAACAAAACAAACCGGGAAAGTAGGGAAGCGGAAGTGCGTGTACAGCGGATGTAGAGTGGACCAATCAGAGCCCTCGTCTACGACGCTGTCTGTGAGGCTTCTGCGGTGGTCACAATTTTTGGGAGGTGCGCGCAGAGCGTCTGCGAAGGGGGGGGCTTCACAGACGCCATCTGCGATGCCATCTGCGGGGACTGCGTTGTCAGCATAAATTGGCCTTTAAGAGCTCACAGGCTGCAGCAGCATCGGCCGCCGGGGGGGGGGGGTGTACACCGTTCTCACGATAACGTGGGAGAATTCCCTCGAGAGGTAATATGATCTTAAGATTTCACCATACATTAGCCTTAAAAACCCAAATTAGGGTTTATTAATGGTTTTATTTTTACATAATCTTAATTCTGGACACATTATGTATAACCCTTTATGTTTGTACATCAAAATGTTTATTAATTCTTATGTACATATAATTTCCTCATTTTCCTGTTTATTATCTTTGAAATTTATCACATATGAAGGAAAGGAGCTACTTTATAACCATTTTGTTTATTTTCCCCCCTCCCCCACAGTGGTGGATTTGATCACTTAAAGCTAGACTGCCTTTCGATTTCATAAAAATAAAAAAATCTGTGAAATTTAGTTCCGTCTGAAATGTGGTCATTGTGATACATGTTTATTTCTGTAATATCTCACAAAATATCAGGCCATTCTGTGGCTGGGAAGTTATTTAATTTGAGGGGATTAAAGCAAATAATGTGCATGAAATCGCTCGCTTGGCGCAGTCAAGCAGACAGAGGAAGTCCGTGTGCGCATACGCAGGTTTACCACCTTCTTCTTTTGGGTTTTACGGCAGCTGGCATCCACAGTGTTGCATTACTGCCATCTACAGGTTTCCCTTTGAGCGTGCACTGACCGTTCCATCATTCTGTTGCTAAACGAACAGCTGATCAAGATTCAAGATGTTTGTCATATACACAATAACAGACAGCAGTTATTATTGGATAATGAAATTCTTATTTTGCAACTACCCGACCAAACTATGCTTACTAATATAAAAAGAAATATATATAAAATACGAAATATAAAAAAGTGCGTATGCAATGCAAAAGTAGAATGAAAATAAACAAAAATAAAAACAATTAAAATAAAGAATAACAAATAACCGATCAATGTGCAGTAGGACAGCAATCAAACAATATGCTATAGGACAGATATAATGTGTAACGTCTTGTGCAAAATTGCAAGTATAGAGGTAGATGGTGATTATAATCCGTGGTTCAAAAGCCTGATGGCCTGGGAGTAAAAACTGTTTGTCAGTCTAGTAGTCCTTGCTTTCACACTCCTGCAGCGTCTGCCAGATGGTAGGAGTGTGAATAGTCTGTTGTGGGTGTGTTTGGTCCCTGATGATGCTCTGTGCCCTTTTTGTGACCCGGGTGTTGTAAATGTCCTGTAGTGGGGGGAGGACAGCTCCACAGATGAACTGTGCCATTTTAATGATGATACGCTGGAGAGCCTTTCTGTCCTGAGTTGTGCAGTTCCCGTACCACACAGTGATGGAATTTGTCAGGACACTCTCCACTGTGCACCTATAGAAGTTGCTGAGGAGTTTGGTGGACAGTCCAAATTTCCTCAGCTTCCTCAGGAAGAAGAGTCTCTGTTGAGCCTTCTTGATGGTCTGCTGTGTGTTGTGTGTCCAGGTGAGATCCTCACTGATGCGAGTTCAGAGGAATTTAAATATTTTCACCCTTTCCACCTGTGTCCCATCGATGTGCAGCAAGGCATGCTGGTCTCTCCTCCTCAGGTCAATAATCATCTCCTTGGTCTTCTCAGCATTCAAGGAGAGGTTATTTTCCCGGCACCAGGAGACCAGCTGAGCCACCTCCTCCCTGTAGGCTCTCTCTTCTCCGCCGGCGATCAGCCCAATGACAGTGGTGTCAGCGAACTTGATGATGGAAGTGTTGCTCTGGGAGGGGGTGCAGTCGTAGGTGAAGAGGGTGTACAGGGGCAGACTGAGCACACAGCCTTGGGGGGGGGGGGGTCCCTGTGCTCACTGTCTTGGTGCTGGATGTTCTGGTACCGACTCTGACAGCCTGGGGTCTGTTTGTGAGAAAGTCCAGGACCCAGCAGCAGAGGGAGGATGGCAGTCCAAGGGTGGAGAGCTTCTCAGTCAGTCTGCTGGGGATGACGGTGTTGAAGGCTGAACTATAGTCCACAAACAGCATTCGAACATAGGTGTCCCTGTGTTCCAGGTGTGACAGGGCTGTGTGGATGGCTGCATTGACTGCATCGTCAGTTGAACGGTTCTGACGGTATGCGAATTGAAGGGGGTCTATTGTGTCTGGGATGTCCTTTTTGATGTGTGACATGACTATCCTCTCAAAACACTTCATTACAACTGAAGTGAGTGCAATTGGGCGACAGTCATTCAGGCATGTTATATTGTTTTTCTTTGGGAGGGGCACTATGGTGGTGGTCTTGAAGCATGTGGGCACAGACGACATGGAGAGGGACAGGTTGAAAATGTCTGTTACCCCTTTTCCATCAAAATCAGTTCCAGGGCTGGTGCTGGTTCACAACTCGTTCAACTTGCGAACCAGCTGAGAACCAGTTTGCTTTTCCATAGCTCGGGGTGCTAAAGGGAGCCACGTCATTACATCACTGTATACGTCAGTTACGTCGCTGCATTTGCATAAACCTTGACGCGAACATCGAAGCAACAACAACACGGAGAAGAAGAAGCAACAACGGATGACTGCTGCTTTACTGCATCCATGATATCTCGTCGCTTATTTAAAAATGGCACCCTCTCACGGTCTTGCTATTGTTGTTGGTCTTAACAACTCCACCACCACCCCACCCCACCACCCCGCTGACGTAAGCGGTTCTTTCCTCTAGCCCAGCAAAGAGCTGGTGCTACCCTGGAACCGGTTTTTCTGGCCCAGAGCCAGTTCTTTGTCAGTGGAAAACAGAAAACCCGGTTCCAAACTAAGCACTGGCCCCGAACCAGCCATGGAACTGATTTGGTGGAAAAGGGGTATGTGAAGACCTCTGCTAGCTATGTGGAGCAGGCACTCAAAGCATGGCCGGGGATGTTGTCAGGGCCGGCTGCCTTTCGGGGGTTAGTCCTCCTGAAGACCTTGCTCACCTCGGTTATGGTCACAGTGGGTGAAGAGCTCTGTGCTGCCTCTGCTGGTAGAATCCCTCTGCGTTGGTTGGTGTTGAGGGTATCGAAGCGAGCACAGAACTCGTTCAGCTCATCTGGTGATGTGTTGTGGTTGGCTGTGACCCTGCTGTTCTTCTGCTGGAAATTGGTGATGTGTTGCAGGCCCCGCCACATGCATCTGGCATCTGAGGTGTTGTAATATCCTTCCAGTTTCAGTCTGTACTGCCTCTTGTCTTCCCTGATGGATCTACGTAGGTTATATCTGGCCTTTTTATATCCATCTGCGTCACTAGAGGCAAAAGCGGTGGAGCGTGCATGTAGCGTACTTCACCGTTAATCCAAGGTTTTTGGTTTGGATATTTTTTGCAGCGCTTGGTGGGGACAATGTCATTAATGCACGTGCTGATGTAGCTGGTGACCACAGATGCATATTCCTCTAAATCCACAGAACAGTCTTCTCTCAAAGCAGCAGTCTTAAACACATCCCAGTTTGTAGAACTGATTAGATGAGAAAACTTTATTGATCCCTTTGGGAGGGTTCCCTCAGGGAAATTAAGATTCCAGCAGCATCATTACAGATAAACAGAGAAAAATTAAAATAAATTAAGTATTTACATATACAAATATAAAAAGAATAAGATATGGGGAAGAGAGGAAAGGGGGGAGGGGCGGCAGGAGATGTATTGCACTTTATATTGCACACTGTCCAGTATTGCTTATTGTTAGGCTAGGCTACTGCTTCTTCCCATCCTCTGTCCTCCTGTTACTGCCCCCCCGAGAGGAGTTGTACAGTCTGATGGTGTGAGGGACAAAGGAGTTTTTGAGTCTGTTCGTCCTGCACTTGGGAAGGAGCATTCTGTCACTGAACAGGCTCCTCTGGTTGCTGATGACGGTGTGCAGAGGGTGACTGGCATCGTCCATGATGTTCAATAGTTTGTCCATAGACCTCTTTTCTGCCACCGTCACCAGAGAGTCCAGCTTCATGCCAATCATAGAGCCGGCCCACCTGATCAGTTTGTCCAGCCTGGATGTGTCCTTCTTGGATGTGCTGCCCCCCCCCCAGCACACGACGGTGTAAAACAGGACACTGGCGACCACAGACTGATAGAACATCCACAGGAGTTTCCTGCAGATGTTAAAGGACCGCAGCCTCCTAAGGAAGTATAGCCTGCTCTGTCCCTTCCTGTATAAGTGTTTGGTGTTGCAAGCCCAGTCCAGCTTGCTGTCCAGCTACAGCCCGAGGTACTTGTAGGAATCCACAGCCTCCACCTCGACTCCCTCGATCACAACTGGTCGTGACCTTGGTCTGGACCTCCCAAAGTCAATGACCAGCTCCTTGGTCTTTGAGGTGTTGAGCTGCAGATGGTTCCTGTTGCACCGCACGGCAAAGTCCCTCACCAGGCTCCTATACTCTTCCTCTGTCGTCAATGATACACCCAACGATGGCTGCGTCATCGGCAAACTTCTGAATGTGACACAGCTCTGAGTTGTAGCAGAAGTCCACAGTGTACAGGGTGAAGAGAAGAGGGGCCAGCACCGTGCCCTGGGGTGCTCCAGTGCTGCTAATCACAGTGTCAGACGTGATGTCCTTCAGCCTGATATACTGCGGCCTGTCAGTGAGGTAGCTGGAGATCCAGGTGACCAGGCAGGGGTCCACTCGCATCCTGTTCAGTTTGTCCTGAAGCAGTAGGGGCTGGATGGTGTTGAAGGCACTTGAAGTCCAAGAAGAGGATCCTCACTGTGCCATTTCCCTTATCCAGATGCGAGTGGGCTCGGTGTAGCAGGTAGAGGATAGCGTCTTCCACACCAACACCTGCCCAGTACGCAAATTGCAGTCCTGGGCATGTTGTACCTGAGGTCTGAGGAGGCTGAGGAAGAATTGCTCCAAAGTCTTCATCAGATGTGAAGTGAGTGCCACCGGTCGGAAGTCGTTCAGCTCGCTGGGCCAATTCTTTTTGGGAACTGGAACAATACATGTCTTCCAGAGGGTGGGCACTCTCCCCAGCTGCAGGCTGAGGTTGAAGATGTGTTGGAGTGGTTCACCCAGTTCAGCAGCGCAGGTCTTCAGTAGTCGGGGACACACCTTGTCCAGGCCTGCTGCTTTCCTGGGGTGAAGCTTCCTCAGTTGACCTCTGACCTGGTCTGCAGTAATGCATGGAAGAGTCTGTGTTGAGGTGGGGGATGAGGGGGCTGCTGTGATGACTGGGGGGAGGTGTGTTGAGGGAAGAAGGAGAGATGGCTGCAGTGAGGGAGAGGGTGGGGGGGACGTGGGCTGGTTGAATCAATTGAAGAAGTCATTGAAGCAGTCCTGGAGCACCAGATCAATCCCTTCATTCCAAACTTTAACAGTTTTACTCACTGGGGGGGCTTGTTTGAGAAGGGCCTTGTAGGCTGGGTAGAGGAACGCAGAGATGTGGTCAGACTGTCCAAGGTGGGGGTGGGGCACAGCCTTGTAGCCATTCCTCAGGTTGCTGTAGACATAATCCAGGATGATGATGTCCCTTGTCGGAAAGCTCACGTGTTGGTGGTACTTCGGTAGCACAGTCCTGAGGTTGCAATGGTTAAAATGACAGACTTCCAATTTTATTCTATTTTTTCCAAAAAAAAAAATAGAACAATTTAATGAATTTAGGGCCACATGACACTAAATTTTTCACTATTATTTTTTCCTGCTTCACCATGACCCAATTCAAGATACTACATCATGCATCACACTGAGGTGCTTGCTGAGCGCCGATATTTATTAGTTTGGTCCTGCATTTCCTTTCCTTCGCACATAATGTCTTCTCACTTTGCGTTACTGCAGAGATGCCAACCTTTTGTGAAATCAATGTGTAGTGACACATGCATACAAATGGAGCGTCCACAGGGTGCATAGCGAGTCCAATCCAGCTGGGGGTTCGGGGGGGGGGGGGCTGTAAGCCCCCCGAGAAAATTTTGGAAATTGGTGCTTTTTTAGGGCCATTCTGAGTGAATACAGGTGACTAAAATGAACTGGGACATGTGGGTTTTGGGGGGAGAAAATTGTTGATTTTTTTTTTTTTTTCAATTATCTGAAAAATAAAACCAAACCACAATCACTCATGATTTTCTCATGAGTGATGCTCATAATTCACCACATTCACACAAAGTAAAGCCTTCTCTGGTAATTTGTATACAATCAACTTTCAAACAGTGAATATTATTTTCTTAACTTTACTACACAAATGCAGATTACATACCATCAATATTTATAGATAACATACTGGAACACTCAATTAGCAAATACTCAAATAGTTTAATAAACAAATGCAGACTGCATGCCATCAATGTTTATAGAGAATATGCTGGAACACTCAATTAGCAATACTCAAATAGTTGTACTGGAACATGTCTATTTCCTTTTTATTCCCATGATTAATGTCAAGTCACTTTGATTACTTTTAATTTTTATCAACTTCCTTTCACTTTTAATCTCATCAATATCAAGTCAGATTACTTATTCAGTTCTGATTGATTTACTTCAGAAGATGACTGTTTCAGTTCCAACAGTGTTTCATTTCTTTTTGCGAATATATCGTGAAATGTTCATTGCATATTCGGAACATGGTATTTTGGGTGGATGACAACCCTGATTTCATGTTTTGAGCGATAGTTTGTGAGGTTATAACACCCCGAAAGCCCCTCAATACCTAGTGACCTGGGCTGCTCGGCATTCCATCGCGGCATCGATAATTAATTCGCGCATGCGCAGAACGCTTGTCAACAAAGATGGCGACGCCCATCGAAGCAAACTTTGACCATAAATACAGTCAAATGATTGAATTATCAAGCGATAATTGGCCTCAAATGTACCGAACACCGGCAAAATATCGTGAACCCTTATAGATTCACGCGTTTCGAACCGCATCCATGCTAAAATCGTATGAATCCCATATAAACTGAATAGACGGTCGTAGCCTCGTAGTGCTACTGTCAAAAACGTAGTGACTACACATGAATCGTAGTGATTGGCATCTCTGTTACTGTAGTCGGCCTTTCACGGTTCATTCGCACACTCAAGTCCTCCATTTTTCTCTCCTGTTTCAAATTTGTATCCCAGAATGCCTTGCATGAAAGGGAAAAGCCCACCACGTAATGCATGACGTAGTATCTTGAATTGGGTCATGGTGAAGCAGGAAAAAAAAAAAAGTGAAGAATTTAAGGTCACATGGCCCTAAATTCATTAAATTGTTCTTTTTTTTTTTGAAAAATAGAATAAAATTGGAAGTCTGTGATTTGAATTCAGTAGCTTTCGGTCCACTAAACAAAAATAACTGGGCGTCAGGGAAAAATTTTTTTATGACCAACACTTGAAAAATCTGAAAGGCAGTCTACCTTTAACTGTTTTTCCCCCTTCTGCTCAGATTCACGTAATATTCTGGACGTCATGAATGCCACCACACTTGGGTCACACTGAGGAAGGCAGTATGACCGGTTAGATATCTCTCACAGCCTCTCGCACAGATTTTTTTCAAACAAAAAGACTGGTTAAACAGGAAACAAGAGACAAGACAATTCAGTGAGTTAGTTTCACCCACATCAGAGACAGAAACTCCAAGTACTGAATTCAACACAAACTACTGAGGAGAAAAACTGTTACACTCCTATTGTTGATCTTTATCACTGGGTTATGACAGGAAAGATAATCGCCATCTGCCCTCTTCCATATACACTACTAATTAAAAGTTTGGACCTGCCTTCTAATTCACTGGAATTATTATTTTCTACATTAAAGACATGGAAACTATGAAATAACATGGAATTGTGTTTCATGCAAAGAGAGTATAAACAAAGTAAAATGTTTTATATTTTAGGAGTCTTCAAAATCGCCACCTTTTCCTGTGAGGCTTTGCACACTCTTAGATTAGATTGGCATTCTCTCACCCAGTTTCATGAGGGAGTCACCTGGAAGGGTTTTCTAAGTCTTGAAGGACTTTCCATACATGTTGAGCATTTGTTGGTGGCTTTTCTTTCACTCTGCAGTCCAATTAATCCCAAACCATCTCAACTAGGTTTAGGTCGGGTGATTGTGAAGCCCAGGTCATTTGATGCAGCTCCTATTTGCGCTCTGTCTTGGTTAAATAGCTCTTACAGAACCTGGAGGTGGTGTGTTTTGGGTTATCGTCTTGTTGAAAAGCAAATGATCACACGAAGCACAAACCAGACGGGAGGGCATGTTCCTGCAGAATGCTCTCTAAATGCATTAACAAGGTAAGAAACTAGTCCACTAATTAACTTTTGACAAGGCATACCTGTTAATTGAAAAGCATTCCAGGTGATTACCTGGAAGCTGGTTAAGATAATGCCAATAGTGTGCAAAGTAGGGATGTTAACCAATGACCGTTTGACCGGTGGTTGACCGAATCAACGTCAACCGGTTAATTTTTTTTTGGTTGTCGGTGAAAAAAATAAATCAATCAATCAATCGTTTTGAAGCTGCCGATTTTGGAGCGGAGAACCTGGAATTCTGTGTTGTAAACGCTTGGGCCATGCCATGCGGTGTAAGGACGACAGCTGACAAATCAGAAACACCCATTCAGTCATGTCCCGCCCCAGTTGAACACAGCTGCTACTCGGCGAAAGAAAAAAAAGAAAAAAAAAAAAAGTGTAGGCACAGGCTTTTTAGCTTACAAATTACTATTCTGTGTTGTTTTTTTTTTTTAACCATTATTAGAAGGCACATGGAGTTTAGTCCTGCCTTGGCCAGTGCATTCTGAAAGTATGTTTCGGTCTGTAGCCAACAATGCATGTTATTAGGCCAAAAAAAAAAAAATGTGTTTCCGGTTACCCGACCGACCCTAAACTTTTTTTTCGTTTTTTTCCCCAGTCGCGACTTTTACATATAACCCAACCGCGTGAACCGGAAGTTTTTGTCAATACAGCTGACTACACAATTAAGACCAGCCAGCTACTTTAATGACTTATTTTTGTAGCCCACAGGCTCTAAATATTAATTTTCGATTTTAATAAAATTAAATGTTTATCTAACGTATTGACAATAATGTCAAACTGAACCGCACTCATTTAAGTTGTGATTCGAGCTGTTTGTACCGATAATAACCACAAATTCCCAGCCGACTTCGTTGATCGGGGAGAGTAACTCATCCACGGCCCCGACATGCGGTGTGCGCACGCACTCGGCGGAGGCAGTAGTGTGTCGGAGGGAACAGAAGCAGAGATAACGCTTATTTTGTTTTTCACCTCGAGACATGATTCAAACTTTAAAACGGAGACAAAATTCTCCTGTGTGGATCTGGCATTCAACTTTTTTGCTAGGTTCTATACTGTTTGATCAGTCACAGATCAAACACCATGATCAAATCTGGAGAAACTCAGGCTTTATAATGGGTGTCTATGGCGTTACACACCAGTGGCGCTCAGGAGTTTAGAGTGGAGGCAGCTTGAAAAAAAAAAAGCTCTTTCTCATTTAAACTGTTTTCTCAGCCACAATTTTCACTCTACACACAATTTTCTCAAAAGTTGTAGTCACACATTGTGTGAATCAAGACAAGTGTCTCCCTGAGCGATAGGATTTACAGTTTTTGAATGAGAAGCCTGAAAGTAAGGAGAGGACAGCCGAGCTCTCCCATAGACTCACATTATAAACGTGGCAGCGCTTTTACTGCAAAATCAGAAAAGTCACTTGTTTTTAACTCACTCTAGTGTCCACATTTTACACTAGGGACAAAAAAAAATTACATTAATGTGTTCATGGGAGCCTTGTAGCACTCAATGTGAAAGAATTTTGTGAATAGCTCCTTTCGTTTCCGTGTAAATCAGCGTTGTTCGAAGAGAGGGAACTCTGAGAAAAAGCACTCTTTGCTTGTTATATTGTGTCTTTTCCCTGCACCGTTACCAAGGCAACGAGCTCCACTCAGGGAGCAGAGAGGGGCGGGGCTGCTCTCTCTCTCTCATGGTGTATTGAGCTGTTATATTTACAGAAAAATTCATGTTAAAAGGTGTCTCATGCTGCATCAGATTCATCAGAAGGTGGTAACTCAGGTGACCTGCAAAGAAATTCATTATATTTTGTGAAATTATTCCTGTCTAAATATAGGTTATGGCAGCCATCTTGAAAAAAAAAATTCAAAAAAAAAATGCCTGCCTACCGACCCTAGTTTTGAAATCTGCATAACCGGAAACACTTTTTTTTTTTTGGCCTTACAGATCATATCTCTCCACACAAACTAAAGGCGCAGATGCCGACTTTTTCATGGACTGTAACGGCATTTGCTTATGTAGTAATTTTAATACAGAATTTACTCTGATGAAATTATTCAGACACTCCAACGCCCCCCCCCCCCAAAAAAAAAAAAACAGATCTGCACGAGCCGTGAAAAAGGCGCGCCGTTTGCATCCCTGTTTAAACTCATAGGTTAACCGACTTTAACCGGCTAATGAGGCTCGGTGGTCGGTCAAGATTTTTTTTAGTTTTCGCCATCCCTAGTGCAAAGGTGTCAAGGTAAATGCTGGATACTTTGAAGAATCTAAAATATTCAACTTTTTGTTTACCACATAATTCCATACATGTTCCAGATATTATTTCATTAGTTTGTAGAACAATACTGAAGACTTCCAATGTACAAAAGTGTCAAAATACAGAAAAACCTACAAATCAGTAGAGTACGGGTGCACAAACTTTTGACTGACGCGCTACATGAGCTCACAGACACACACACAATTGGCTAGAGTCACTAATTGATTGGACAGATAGTATGCCCCTCCCAACCAGAGAGCACAGACAAGCTCAGGTTCTCTGCAGAACAAAGAACACGGCTCAGGTTCTCCAGTTTGCTACTTCATCGGATTTAGATGTAGTCAAGGTTCTTGTGGTTGTGCTCCTCCTGTGGACGCTGCTTAGCATGCAGAAGAAAAATAACGCTGGTGGAGGAGACCCTTTTTTTTGTTGTTGTTTTAAAGATTTGCGCTAAGCAGCAGTAATAACAGCGACACAAAAGTTAACACTGCTTAATAATGAGCAGAAGATCCATTTTAATTACTGCCCACACAGAGACTACAGCCCCGCCCACACAACTTCTACTGGCTCACAAGATGGAAGTTTGTGAATGCACAGGTCAAAGGTCATGTAGATAAAGCGCATGTCATTCATGTTGAACATCTTTTCACCCTTCAGTGAATTTCTTTCCACCAATTTGATTCACGTCCGCTCCAAGCTCTGCTTTAGCTACAAAAGTAAAACGCATATCACTACAGCAACAGGAATTAATTTATTTATTTATATATATATATATATATATATATATATATATATATATATATATATATATATATATATATATATATATACACACACATATATATACACACACAACCCCGATTCCAAAAAAGTTGGGACAAACTACAAATTGTACATAAAAACGGAATGCAATAATTTACAAATCTCAAAAACTGATATTGTATTCACAATAGAACATAGACAACATATCAAATGTCGAAAGTGAGACATTTTGAAATTTCATGCCAAATATTGGCTCATTTGAAATTTCATGACAGCAACACGTCTCAAAAAAGTTGAGACAGGGGCAATAAGAGGCTGGAAAAGTTAAAGGTACAAAAAAGGAACAGCTGGAGGACCAAATTGCAACTCATTAGGTCAAGTGGCAATAGGTCATTAACATGACTGGGTATAAAAAGAGCATCTTGGAGTGGCAGCGGCTCTCAGAAGTAAAGATGGGAAGAGGATCACAATCCCCCTAATTCTGCGCTGACAAATAGTGGAGCAATATCAGAAAGGAGTTCGACAGTGTAAAATTGCAAAGAGTTTGAACATATCATCATCTACAGTGCATAATATCATCAAAAGATTCAGAGAATCTGGAAGAATCTCTGTGCGTGAGGGTCAAGGCCGGAAAACCATACTGGGTGCCCGTGATCTTCGGGCCCTTAGACGGCACTGCATCACATACAGGCATGCTTCTGGATTGGAAATCACAAAATGGGCTCAGGAATATTTCCAGAGAACATTATCTGTGAACACAATTCACCGTGCCATCTGCCATTGCCAGCTAAAACTCTATAGTTCAAAGAAGAAGCCGTATCTAAACATGATCCAGAAGCGCACACGTCTTCTCTGGGCCAAGGCTCATTTACAATGGACTGTGGCAAAGTGGAAAACTGTTCTGTGGTCAGACGAATCAAAATTTGAAGTTCTTTATGGAAATCAGGGATGTCGTGTCATTCAGACTAAACAGGAGAAGGACGACCCAAGTTGTTATCAGCGCTCAGTTCAGAAGCCTGCATCTCTGATGGTATGGGGTTGCATTAGTGCGTGTGGCATGGGTAGCTTACACATCTGGAAAGACACCATCAATGCTGAAAGGTATATCCAGGTTCTAGAGCAACATATGCTCCCATCCAGACGACGTCTCTTTCAGGGAAGACCTTGCATTTTCCAACATGACAATGCCAAACCACATACTGCATCAATTACAGCATCATGGCTGCGTAGAAGAAGGGTCCGGGTACTGAACTGGCCAGCCTGCAGTCCAGATCTTTCACCCATAGAAAACATTTGGCGCATCATAAAACGGAAGATACGACAAAAAAGACCTAAGACAGTTGAGCAACTAGAATCCTACATTAGACAAGAATGGGTTAACATTCCTATCCCTAAACTTGAGCAACTTGTCTCCTCAGTCCCCAGACGTTTACAGACTGTTGTAAAGAGAAAAGGGGATGTCTCACAGTGGGAAACATGGCCTTGTCCCAAATTTGAGATGTGTTGTTGTCATGAAATTTAAAATCACCTAATTTTTCTCTTTAAATGATACATTTTCTCAGTTTAAACATTTGATATGTCATCTATGTTCTATTCTGAATAAAATATGAAATTTTGAAAGTTCCACATCATTGCATTCCGTTTTTATTTACAATTTGTACTTTGTCCCAACTTTTTTGGAATCGGGGTTGTATATATATAGGCACCCCAAGGATGTACCCAGTTTCTCTTGTTCTAGGACCCTATACACAGCGAGGACAGAGGAACTGAAGCTTCGTCTATAATATGCCTCTATAATGACAGATCATCTACAGGTTGATACATTTAATTTTTTTAGTAGCTGCTAAATATTTTCCAGAAATGATGTAGGAGGGACATAAAAGTGCAGCAATACAGCTGAAGCAGCTGTCTATACAAACAGAAAAACATAGCCATTAGGGTTATCAAAAAAAAAGATGGGAATTCTTTTATAGCTGCTCAGCTGATTTTGTGTGCATTTTCATTCTTTTTTTGGCCGAGTGCCACGTCCACACCCAAACACACATGCATTTTATATCAAAGCACAGGGGGTTGTTCCAGAACCGTGTGTGTCTGTCCTTTACAGTTTTGACACAGCTGTGGAAGACTGAAAACACAGACTCCGAACCTCAAAAAAACTAAAATTAAAAAAAAAGAAAAAAAAGATTTAAAAAGAAAAAAAAAAATTAATAAAAATAATGAAAAAAAATCCATGCATCTAAACAGGTAGACTACTTTATAATCCATCCCTCCTTCGATTTACATTAAACTCTTAAAGAATCTAATCCCATTAACCCTAAAACTTCACAGAATGTTTATTAATACATTTACAGAATTATCTACACCAATGTTTCTCAACCACTGGGCTATGGCCCATTAGTGAGCTGCGATTTTTTTTTTTTTTTAATCCAATTTGAAGCTAATTTTTACTCATAGTAGGGTACAATTGCTGGGTTGCATCTGACGTCACATCCGCCTCATTAAGCTACGGTCACACTACAGCTCGTGATGCTTTGAGATGGGTCACCAATGAAAATGAGCGGCAATGCATGGCAATATACACGTGAGCTAAAACTTGTGGTTACACAGCACGCAAACACTTGACTGTTACACCTTCGTGCACTTGAGTCTGGTGCAACTCGAGCAGCCGCATGTGCTCATGGAGCACGTTGTGCACACGCTTGGGACCCAGTTGTTATGGGAAACACCCAATACTGATTTGAGCGCAACCAGCACGTGCAGACACGGACGCCGTTCTCACGGAGGCTTTGAAGTATTATCATCACCACCACATTTGTTTCTAGCCATGTTCATAATGCTGTTTAAATACTTTGTTTTCCTTTTGCAAATATCACACCTGCTAATAAACACTCTTCCTGAACGTAGATCCGTCTACCGCTGCCTCTAGTGTCCTGATCTAGGGATGTTAACCGATGACCGTTTGACCGGTGGTTGACCGAATCAACGTCAACCGGTTAATTTTTTTTTGGTTGTCGGTTAAAAAAATTTTTTTAAAAATCAATCGTTTTGAAGCTGCCGATTTTGGAGCGGAGGACTTGGAATTCTGTGTTGTAAACGCTTGGAGCGTGCCATACGGTGTAAGGACGACAGCTGACGAATCAGAAACACCCATTCAGTCATGTCCCACCCTCCTGCCCCAGTTAAAGACAGCTGACAAATCAGAAATACCCATTCAGTCATGTCCCGCCCTCCCGCCCCAGTTAAAGACAGCTAACAAATCAGAAACACCCATTCAGGTCATGTCCCGCCCCAGTTGAACACAGCTGCTACTCGGCGAAAGAAAAAAAAAAAAAAAAAAAAGTGTAGACAGGCTTTTTAGCTTACAAATTACTATTCTGTTTTTTTGGGGTTTTTTTTTAATTATTATTATTATTATTATTATTATTATTAGAAGGCACATGGAGTTTAGTCCTGCCTTGGCCAGTGCATTCTGAAAGTATGTTTCGGTCTGTAGCCAACAATGCATGTTATTGTAGATCATATCTCTCCACACAAACTAAAGGCGCAGATGCCGACTTTTTCACGGCTGAATCGTGCAGATCCGATTGCTTTCCTTTGAGCATACAGAATTTACTCTGATGAAATTATTCAGACACTCCAACGCCCCCCCTAAAAAAAAAAAAAAAAAAAAAATCGGATCTTTGCACGATTCAGCCGTGAAAAAGGCGGCATCCGCTAAAAGGCGCGCCGTTTGCATCCCTGCTTAAACTCATAGGTTAACCAACTTTAACCGGCTAATGAGGCGCGGTGGTCGGTCAAGATTTTTTTTTAGTTTTCGCCATCCCTATCCTGATCCCCAGATCTTTAACCCAGCCACATATAAAAAGTTGTTCTCCTCGATGCTCTTCCAGGTTTCCATCTGTGTGTCCATGTAGAACAGGGGTCACCAAACTACGGCCCGCGGGCCGACTCCGGCCCGCCACCCCCCTTTGACCGGCCCCCCAGCCCCTCTGCCCCCCACCACTTGAACCAGCCCTATGAGGCAATCCCCAAAAGTGGTCATGGCCTATTTTTTTTTTTTAATTGCTTTTTGACAAATAATAACGTCTGCATCTTGTATTTTGTTGATTTTATCAATTAAAATTGATATTTAGTTATAAAATGAACTATTCATATTTTCCGAATTTTCGTCATATGCTCGCGATCAAGCAGTGACAGGCAGCGCATGCGCAGAGAACCGTCAGTGTTCAGGACAGCAAAATGGCGAGCGGTAAGCGAAAAGCTGACAGAGAGTACAGTGTTTTTAAAGAACAGTGGACCACCAATTATTTTTTCGTTCAGTGTAAGGACCGTGCAGTTTGTCTTGTATGTAAAGAAAGTGTGTCGGTTTTCAAAGAATATAATCTGCGTCGTCACTACGAAACCCGCCACAAAGAGTATGCTAGTTTGCGAGGGAAAACAAGAGAAGACAGGATTCGGAGGATGAAATGCGGACTGGCTGCACAACAGAATGTATTCCTCCGCCAAACCCAGATCAACCAGGCTGCTGTCCAAGCTCGCTATAAGGTAGCTCACCTACTAGCTACCCATGGAAAGCCGTTTACTGATGGGGACTCTGTTAAAGTATGCATGCTTGCTGTGGCCGAGAAGGTGTGACCCGACAAGTAGGATGCGCTCAACGCGGTGAGTCTCTCCGCACCTACTATGACCAGGCGAACCGAAGATTTGGGGGACAACGTGTATGACCAGCTGAATGAGAAAGCGTCAGAATTCGAGTTTTTTGCTTTGGCCATGGATGAGAGCAATGACGTGCAGGACACAGCACAACTGCTGTGATCTATTGATCTACTGCTCATATTATAATTTCACTGTTTTTTTTAATGTATTTATTTTATAGGCCTATTTATTTGACCTTTATTAAGTGCTGCACACTATTATTAATAATATCAACAGGCCTACCTACAATTTATAATTTTCCACTCACCTTTGCCAGTGTCAATCACCTCAACTAGGCAGATGTTTCTTACCTTGACAGCTTTGATGTTATTTTTATTAGAAAATAAATAAATGGAATATCTGTGGTATTTCAAATTAAAACCAAGTGTGAAGATCTCAATTACTACTTTTGCAAACCACTAGTAAAGATAAACAAATATGTGCCAGGAATTAAGTGTTGATCTAGTAGTGTGGATATAGTAGTGTGGATGGCTGTGCCAGGCTAGTAATCTCTACTACACAATGAGGCCTGCTGGTGGTCATATTTGTCTGGGTCATACAATTCTATGTTATATAGCTGACCCGACCCCGGCCCCCCATCACAGTCAGGAACGACAGTGTGGCCCCCAGAGCAAAAAGTTTGGTGACCCCTGATGTAGAACAATGTCTGCATCACCAGGTAGTTTGAGATGTTGGGGAACTCAACAGATGGAGAATTTTCCAAATCAGAAAAATCCTTCTTCGTTAACGTGTAAGGATCTAATCCCATCGAGTGGTTTCTATATCCAATTCTTTTGAGTGCAATTCTTGGTTTTAATAACTTGCTTGCTTTGCTGAACACAAACATGGCAATAAGTTCTTGTGTTAATGGACCAGACTCCACTTTTGGATCATTAATCCCTTTTGACTGGGAATGCCCTGCATGCATGGTTTGGCTTCTGGCACATCCATACAGTTTTAAATACAATACCTACAATTAAAAACAGTTTGTTTTTACTGTATTCATTTAATTCCTGGGCTCCCATCTGTAACAGGGGGTGATGTTGCATCCCATTAATACACTTTACAATAAATTATTAGATTCTAATAGAATAGATGAGCCAAAATAATTGGGGATCTTTTGTAATGGGCCCCGACTGGTTATAAGTATGAACACGTGGGCCTTAAAGCCAAAAAGGCTGAGAACCCTTGATCTACCGTACACCACTATAGCATAATGTTAACAATAACATCAACACTACATTTCTGATCCCGACACATCACCACACTCCTCATTGAGATTTAATTAACTATATTTTTATTTATTCAGTGATGAGTTCAAGTAAACAATTACAGTTCGTCTTCACTTCATCAAAACCGGGGGGGGGGGGGGGGGGGGGGGGGGGGGGGGGATTTACCTCTCATTTCCTCAGGAATTCCAGCAACGCTTTAACACAGTTTGCTCTTTAAACACTGAGAGGAAAAGGACAGAAATGGCAGCTGAGCCGAGACTCGCTGCATTCATGACCATTAAAATGTCAAACGCTAAAGAAGAGTAAAACTGTGAGGGAAAAACTATTTTGGAAATAAAAATCTTGTTGTACTGTATGTAATGCGTTTTATGTATAAAAACACAAACAGTAAAATAAATGTTCAATATATTACAACAGAAAATAATTTAAATAGAGTAATTAAACTAGTTTTACATTAAATATTCCAATAGAACTACGTTCTCTATGTAAAATATAGAGGATTAGATTTTAAAGTAAAGCCCATTTTAAGGCTTTAAGAACTAAAACCTGAGGAGAAGTTGAGCTTTGTGCAGTGAAAGTGTTTATTAATGACGAATTTACTCTCAGCACTGACTCCACACACTAAAAGCAGAACCATCAATGACACACTGCAGCTATAAACACACACCGAGCTATTTATACATGAGCTATAAATCACCACACACATAATGAAAACATGAACATTCGGACACATTTTAGAATGAAAGATAAGATTTTAAGTTATTTCTTATTAATGAGCTCAGCTGTAAGAACGTTTATTTAACATTTATGAAAGGAGTCTCCAGTGTCAGTACTTTGTAATGATTGTCAGGGAATGTTTGAACTGGGAAAATCAAGTCGAAATGAGAGTTTAAAAAAATAAATAAATGGGGGGGGGGGGGGGGGGGGGGGAATAAATAAATAAATAAATAAATAATAATAATAATAATAATAATAATAATAATGATAAAAAGATATATATAAAAACACGAGATGAAGGGAAGGGGTGGAGTTTACAGGGGCTCCTGTTATTATCGGAAAGTTTAAACAACTGTCAGTCATTCCAGAGTTGTATGCTGATTGTCTCACCCAACAACTTTACTCTTGGGGAAGAAAAGACTGACCCATTAGCGCATTTTTGAGAGCGAACTCATAGCGGTGTGTGCCGATGTTAAACTGCTGAGCTCTTGCACTAAAACAGTCTGGCTAAGCTCACCCATAGCTTCTGCTCATAGTAGAAGGCATCGAGCAGTTTGACGATGTAGTGATGGTTGCATGTAGCCAAGATATCGATCTCTACAATGTAATCCTCCAGCTCTTCTTCGCTCTTTGTCTCAATCACTTTGGCAGCAGCCAGTACACCCGTTTCTTTGTTCCGGGCCTGGAAAGGGGAAAAAAAATAATAATAAATTTAATATCAGCACATTTCCAGATCAGCACTCATGTTCATGTCTCAGGAGGATACATTTAATTAGTCGCAGTGACTGTGTCAACCCTGAAGTTAAAGATGTGTAGCTCAGCTCCTGTTTATCGCACCATGACACAAGCTAACAGGATGAGTCAGGACGTATTGATGTTACTGCACATCGATATCACAGCAATGACAAAAGACAGTAACAAACCTTCGTCAACTTCCTCTAATGACTCAAAGATCACCTGCATGATCAGGGTACAGTCTGTAACTAGGACTGTTTCCTAATACTTTCCCCCCCCTTCTTCTTCTTGCTAGTGTGTTTGTGTTAGAAAGGTGTTCTATATAAACAGAGATGGTGTGATATCACTTTCATTTCCAGTACTGATAGCAATACCTTAAGCATCAGACGATACAGATACCTGTCCAATATCATTTTCATTTCTTACCAAGCTTTAAAATGTCTTCTTTTAATACCTGAAGTGCTTTACAGTTAAATTCTTTCACAATCACTTACATTGTAAATAAAAAGTATTAATACAATCAAATCAAATCCATAATAAATTCAAATCTGTTTCTTACAAGATCCGATACATTTTCTCTGAAATGATCCACAATTTTGTTTGATTTTCTGATATTGGCCCAAACCTGACAGTGGTATCATCTCTGGTTTAAGCCTGTGCGTGAAGTCACACAGCATGCGTCACATCACCATCATTTGAGTCTAAAATGTGGCATCAAGCTGGAGCTGCGATGGAGGGCAGAGTCTTGTTGAAGTCATTAACAGGTCACAGATTATATAGAAATTCAACAAACTCCAACCTTTTGTTTGTTACAGGATCGGAGATCTGATGTGTTTTTTTCCTCCAATATCTGATCCACCTTTTTTTGCTGATATCGACCCGGTACTGATGCTAGGTATTGGATTGGTGCCATCTCTATATGGAATTATTATTATTATTATTATTATTATTAATAAAATATCCTCTATTACAATAAGAAATAAATCAGACCAATCAGAATTGCATTGCATTAATTTATTATTAAAATTAGCTAAAGCTACACGTTTAGCATGAGATGTAATAATGGTGGCATGCGATGTTCACACACTGCTCCAGCTCGAAGAGCTTCTTCTATGAGTGTTGGAATAAATCTGTCACACTGACACTTGTGATTCAGGCTCTTCAGATTTGTTCCACTTCTCAAATCTAAACCAGGAGCATATGACCTTCTGGATGAGTTTCAGCATACAGAGAGAAATTTAAACACACTTAAACTCAAGGATTTAAGTGTGTGCGTGTGTGTGTGTGGGGGGGGGGATAAAACATTTTATCCCATCATCAGGTGTCGGTTCATTCTGTCTCACTGTAACTAGTAATGGATTTACACTGTACACGTACTTTCATCCATTTATACTGTATAAAACATTGTGTCTTAGTTTTTTTTGCTGAAGCAACAACAATGGTAAAGAGGAACCCTGGGACACACCTACTTCATTTCACACCACTCCTTTTGAGTTCAACACACACAAAAAAAAAACCCTACTGAAAGTGTAACGGGAATTTTCCGCAGATGATGCGAAAGTCATGTCGCTGAACTCAACTTGACCTGTATAAGATCGCAACGACAAAAATCAGCAGAACAAATATTAGAACAAACAAGCAGAAGAACCTCGGTCAACTTTTAAGGTTAGTTTTCTTCAAACTCGATACAGTCATGTTGTTGGTGGAGTGGTAGAGTGTAGCAGGAGCACTAAAAGTGAGCAAAATCTGGTGGAGGGGACATACTCTATCCACTGTCAGTCACCAGCCAATCATGCGTGGATGTCAGCTCATGTATGCAGAAGGCGGTAGATAGCACTTCCCTGTGACACTGCATCAGCAACACTTCAAAAACATATGAAGGTTAACATCAGTGAATTGGCAGACTTTCATTCACAATCCATCTGATCGCTGCTTTTACAGAAACGGTAGAAAAGCATCATTTTCAGGCATCTCTCGTATTGCCGTAGCAACAGGTCAAAAACCTAAACGCAACAGGAGATCCATATTTACACACAACCACCACACTACTTGTGAAACATTTCTACAAAGTAGAGCTGGGCGATAAATCGATTAATTCGAATTTACAGTTAAGGACGATGTGTTTTTATGAAAATCGGTTTTCTCTCAGTTTTAACTTCCACCACCGACGCTCCCCTCTGTGCATGTGCAGAACAGATCGGGCACTGACGCTATAGCCCTCCTCCCGTGCGCTTACCATAGACACACACAAACAACATGGCAGTGATTGGGGGGAAAGCCGCAACTTGTGCCCAAGAAAGGAGTAACTTCCTCCGTGATCTGGAATTGGTTCGGTTTTGTGGCGTCGGACGCAGACCAAACAAGTCCTCGTTGTAAGGTGGGTTTGAAAACGGTTGCTTCTAAAGGACACAGCACAACAAATTTATTCCAACACCTTAAACAGAAGCACGCAGCGGAGTGGGAGAAGTGCTGCTCCCAGCGGAATGAAAACAGCCGCAGCACTAGCACACCATCCAAAGTAAAACAAGCAATCATCCCTGACACATTTTCGAACTGTGTGCCTTATGATAAGAATGGGGCACGGTGGAAGGCAGATGCTATCACGATGTTCTCATCTACAAGTTTGTTTTTTGGCTTCTTTTTGGTTTCTGGTTGCACTTTAATCCCAAAGGGGAAAGTTAAGTGAAAACAAAATAAAGGTTAAACTTGTTTTGAACCATTTCTTTGTCATCTGTAGTTTGATTTTTAGTGGGGGGGGGGGGGGGGGGGAATCGATTAAAATCGAAAATCGGATTTATATCGCCCAGCTCTACTACAAAGGATGAGGGATGTCATTTTGACAACAATGTCATCGTCACGCTCTAGAAATTAAATACAACTGATTTGGAGGGAGTGGTCGTCTGCGTTAAAATGGAAACACCTAGCATCTCATTTACAAATTCTCGACCTTAATACACTGAATGACTTCACACACACACGTTTAAACAGATTCTGAAAAACCTGAGATTTCCTCATTCTGCTCCGGATGACAATGAGGTCACCACCTCTCTAGTCCTGGGTTTAAGTTTGTTCATGTTAGCTTATTTTCATAAAAAAAAAACTTGCATCTTTCTTTGCAGCTTATCTTTAAAAGTATTCCTTACGTTCTGAGACATGAGAAAGAAGTGCAAGAACAGGAAACAAGGGATAAGAAACACGTTTATGTCTGGCTAAAAGTCCACTCACTTTCAGGTGTCTGAAACAGAAGGCTGCATACTTCCCCTTGTTGCCAGATTATGGAAATTAACTAAAAGTCCACTTGGTATGATAGACATAGGACGAATAAAAAAAATTTTTTAATAATTATTTAATTATTAGAGAAACTAACTGGATGCAGGTGATTTGATGAAAGGTTTTAAACAATCTTTAAAATGGTAAAAATGTAAAGAAATTAATTTTATTTAATATATAGAATTTATTGCAGTTATTAGGATTGGGTATTTTTTGCTTTCAGTTTTAAAGAAATTATTTTTCACAGACATTAGAGAACCTGTATATTGTGAAACATCATACATCTTAGAAATGGTAGAAATGTCCTGACGTATTGCGATTTGATTTTTTTTGTCGTACTGCCCAACTGCAGTTGAATGGAAGCCGATATTTTTTGCTAGAAATAAAATCTTAAGATCAAGGAGGAGTCACAACTCAGGAATTCACTTCCTGAAAGCATCAGTGGTCTCTCCTCCCTTTCTGTTTACACACATGGTGTGTAAATTTATGAAGTCTGGACTACTTGAGAAACAAATTCAGAACAATCTGGAGGACAGAAACCCATCATTTGCACCTTGAGTCCACGTGAGAATCATAAAGCTGTGTGAAAGCCACACCTTCCACTCACTCACTGCTGCTAGAGAAAGGGGGGAGGAATTGAGGGTTGTGAAATTTACCCCCACATGAAGCTCATTTCCGTTCGCACTGAGCTGAGAGAGGTTCCTTTTACCTTCACAGACAACTCATCTAAGCAATTTTAGTTTCAGCATTACAGACAAATTTCTTAACCAGAGTTCAAAAGGAAGAGAAACTCTACACCCTGTGAAACCCTGCATTAAAGTGCAAAAAGACTAAACTGCAGATAGGGGCAAGCGACATAAATCTTCAGAACCTAAAAACAAAACAATACACGGCACTAAAATAGTCTCCTTATTAAGTTTTTTAAAAAGTGCTTATTTGGAAGCATACTGTGCAGACATACACTTAATTTAACATTTTTATATTTTTAATGTCATGTGCACTACTATAGCTAAATTACTTTTACTATTACAATAATTACATTTACTTATTATAAAAGAAACAGTGATAAGGTGATGCATTTAAAAAAAATTTCATACAGGTTACCAAAAATAAAACAATCTTATTGTTATTCAATATTTTGTAATAAACATGAACAAGAAATTACTGACTCGGAACAAATTACATTAGTTATTAACGTGCAAACCCAGGTACTAAAGAACACATTTAAAAACAATGTTTCAGGAGTTGTTGTTTTTTTAAACCAGTGTGGCTTGTAGTTGTAGATGAGCGTCAGACTAAACAGTGGATCCAAAGGGAAAACATCTGCGCAAACACAGAAGCCTCTCCCTGGGTCAAAAAAAGAAAAAGGAAGAAAAGCAAACAGGAAGTACTTCTAGATCAAACCTGAGACACATCTGACACTCTCACACACACACACACACACACACACAGGAACAAGGTCAAGCCTACATTTAATACAGTCGAGTAAATTAATAATAAATATTTGTTGGGTGATTTTTTTTTAAACAGGTTCACAGCAGGTTAGAGGTAATTAAAATAAACATTACAAATGGATCACCTGTACAGGTTCATGTGATGCAGAGCGTCAACGTTTATATCAGCCGTTTATCAAATGTTCACCTTCAGCGAGCCCTCAATTACAACTCCATATATTTAAATTTCACTGAAATAAGAATTATCTCGTGAGAAAAACGTTCAAACAGACACTCTCTTGCTAAATCTAAAACACTGACTCAAATAAAAATATAGTTTGGTGGCTTGTTTGTTGCTAATAAAACTCAAACATGGAGGTGCATGTTTTTTCCCCACCCCTGCGTGTAGCTCAAAGGAACAGAAGTCAAAATTTCTGAGATTCTGAGTTCTGAATGCTAATCGAGGCCCATGGGGCAGAAATCAATCACTCTACCCTTTGTTCAAGGCAGGAGAAGAGAACAGGACGAGTAAAGATCTTGCTTTAGAGCAGAATTAAATCTAATAAAATTCCACAAATGGAAATGGCAGCAAGTGTGGACAATGTGTGTATGATGTACAAAAACACTTCAATTACAAAGACAGAGATAAAGGGAGAATATGGCACGTGCATACATTGTGTGTGTGTGTGTGTGTGTGTGTGTGTGTGTGTGTGTGTATTATATATATATATAAAAAATGAGAAAGAAGAAGGGGGGGGAGAAAAAGTCTTTTTTTTTTTTTTTTCCCATTGTATGAAATCGTGTTGGGCTTGTTTCCGGTCCTTTGTGTGGATTTTCAGGGTTCCTACAGATATTTTATGTTGAATTTACTACCTTTTTACTACCTTCACAATTTTTTTTTACTACCACAGCGACAATTTGGACATTTTCTCACAATTTAACAAGGTAATCTTTGAGTGTATGTGTTAGTCCAAGTGAATGTGCTACATATAAGTTAGTGACAACTCTACCCAAAGAGTTGGATTGATGAGACAAGATAGAAAGAAAATCTGAACGTACCGGTAGTGTAACTCTTTCCCTTTGGACGCATAATAGAACCTCCCATTGCTAGGGCTACACATGGAGTAATGCATATTTGCATAAAAGAAAACAAACTTCCACATATAAGTTATAATTTTATTGAACTGTGAAACTGTGGCCCATAACCTCTTAACGGGTACACAGATTTGCACTAAACCTTGTGTGTCAACACTTCACATTAGGTACAAGATCTGATTACATTTTGTCGGCCAACACTTTCAAGATGGCCAACCTTTTGTTTGTGGAATAATCTTTTGAACAGGTGAACAGATTTGCACAAAAAATCTTATGTGCTTAGGTACATCAACTCATTACATTTAAATCAGGTCAAATGGCAAACACGAACCCACACACACACACACACACACACACACACACACACACAAAGCGCACCAGGCGCACGCACACATGGGTGCACACACACATGACAAAGAGAAGACACACACCCTAAAGATACAAAACACACATAACCCAAGCCCTATTTTGGCAGTCTCTCAACACATTGCCAAGTTTGCTTAAGATAGTCATTTGCACCAGTCCTGTAGTCATGAAGGCCCGTGGGCAGAGTCAACACCTTCCTCCCAGAGATCAGTGTTTTAGAGGGTTAATCTTAATCATTTGAACAGTTCAACAGATTTGCTCATCACATTTTGGATGCCTCAAATGGCGCGCACACAACGCACCAGGTGCGCGCGCGCACGCACAACGTACCAGGCGCGCGCGCGCACGCACACCGCACCAGGCGCGCGCGCACCGCACCAGGCGCGCGCGCACCGCACCAGGCGCGCGCACGCACACCGCACCAGGCGCGCGCACGCACACCGCACCAGGCGCGCGCGCGCACACCGCACCAGGCGCGCGCGCACACCGCACCAGGCGCGCGCGCACACCGCACCAGGCGCGCGCGCACACCGCACCAGGCGCGCGCGCACACCGCACCAGGCGCGCGCGCACACCGCACCAGGCGCGCGCGCACACCGCACCAGGCGCGCGCGCACACCGCACCAGGCGCGCGCGCACACCGCACCAGGCGCGCGCGCGCACACACCGCACCAGGCGCGCGCGCGCACACACCGCACCAGGCGCGCGCGCGCACACACCGCACCAGGCGCGCGCGCGCACACACCGCACCAGGCGCGCGCGCGCACACACCGCACCAGGCGCGCGCGCGCACACACCGCACCAGGCGCGCGCGCGCACACACCGCACCAGGCGCGCGCGCACACACCGCACCAGGCGCGCGCGCACACACCGCACCAGGCGCGCGCGCACACACCGCACCAGGCGCGCGCGCACACACCGCACCAGGCGCGCGCGCACACACCGCACCAGGCGCGCGCGCACACACCGCACCAGGCGCGCGCGCACACACCGCACCAGGCGCGCGCGCACACACCGCACCAGGCGCGCGCGCACACACCGCACCAGGCGCGCGCGCACACACCGCACCAGGCGCGCGCGCACACACCGCACCAGGCGCGCGCGCACACACCGCACCAGGCGCGCGCGCACACACCGCACCAGGCGCGCGCGCACACACCGCACCAGGTGCGCGCGCACACACAACGTACCAGGCACACAACGCATTACATGTGCCTCAGTTGTTTGACCTTTTCTTCGATCAACTTTTCAATGAACGCCTCTCGCCGATTGCCATCTACCGCCTTTAGCCAGTCTTTAAAATCAGGTTCCTCCAGCCAGAGGTCTGAAAATTTGCATTTCCCCATTGTTTAATTCTCGTGCAGATGTCGCCAGTTGGGTCAACAGATAGATTCGACTAGAGCCGTATAAACAAAGTCAGTCTCGTACTAAACAATCTCTGGTATAAATTTATACTGGATTCGACCGTTATTGGAATTCAATGCGCATGCGCCACCAACTCCTCACTGCGGTCCTCCTCGATACATAAAAATAAATTCGCCCAAATGTAGTAATTTATGGATATTATGGCATGCAGGTTAATTAAACGAATTAGAAAACACATAGGCCCAGTTGGATGGGGGTCAAAAAAATTTACTACCACGTCAGATTACGTTTACTACCTTTTACTACTTTTTACTGGCCATAATTTAGCCTATTTTAATTAACTACCTTTTACTACCTTTTAAAACCCCGCGGGAACCCTGGAGATGTAGTTGAGGTGAAAGTTTTGCTGAAACCTGGCAACCCTGGTTAATGATACTAGCTTGAACACTTGTGTAAACCCACTCAGAATGAACTGCTAGACTGTTAAACTACGCTGCTGACTCTCAGCTGCCATGAATTACAGGATTACTCCAACAATTCACCAGACAGTAACCTGTGATGGCGTCTCAACTCCATTTTGCTTGAGGCCACATCATTTTTAGTGTTCTGGTCCAGATAGGGTTTAATTTTTTTTTTTGTATTTCTTCTCTGTCTGGTTAATGTTATAAATGGTAAATATGGAGAATGAACTTTAGTCACAGACGAACAACCGTGACACAGTTTCTTAATTTTCAACTCTAACTACTGAAATGGGTTTTTATCTTCTTCCCCTGAGAGCTGACAAACTTCCTGTATGGTGCACAATCTGTAACCACAACACGCTAACATCATTACATGGACTACACACTGATCAACACACCACCAGTTTGTCAATCTTATTCCTTCGTGAGTACATTCAACAGGAAATGCATACCAGGTGAAGCGCTAGCCGATGTTTTGTATAGTAACATGACTGAGGGAGTTTATACACATCGCTGGTTAGCGATAAAAACATATTAGCTAGGTAACAAACTGATTAACTATATAATGGATTAAGTGTGTAAACTTTAAAGTAATGACACTTTCAGGTCATGAAGGAAGCTGAAAACAGAGCAGTCTTGTACAACATTTAAACATTTTGCAAATAACTCATTTTTTCCATTGACTGAGACTAAATGGTGTTTCTAAGGACAATGTGGGTTTTAATTTTATTATTAAAATGTGTCCAAGACTCAATTCTGAAGGAAGATCCTGAAACGTGATACAGTTGCATAATTATATGACTAAAAACATAACTGTATAGAAGTATTTTTCTGTACAATTATTTAAAAATAAGAAACATAACCCATGATTCAACAGGAGACACATGCAGGAGTGTTGCTTGGGTTGTTAACATGGTACGCTTCCTGGACCATTAATTACACATCAGTATCTGTTTCTAATTTCTGGCAAAATGTACTAAAATTGTCAACTCATTCTCTGTAACCAATGATTACAGCAACAGTGTACCACATGCAGTGATTCTACAGAGTAAAAAAAACAGAAGAAACAATGTGTGGAAAGTGAATGAGAGTAAATTTTAAAGGTGAGACAGACATGCAAAAGTTTACTTTCAAAACGAACCAGTAATTTGATTTTTAATTTTTTTTTTATAAAATGTGATCAACTCTAGAAGGAACGGACAGTAATCCCAGCAAAGGGTTAATAAAATGCCAGTGTTCCTGTTCCAGTTGGTGTTGGGACATGTATAGGCACATTAGTAGTTATTTTACAGCTATAACAGAAAGGCCTTTGGAACTATTGCGCTAAAACTGACATCAGTGCCATCATGCTTTCAGTTTCCAAACCGACTACACTGAGCCGAATTAAATTTCGAGCACTGATGAAACCCTTTTTACAAAAATAGCATCATATTGTGCAGAATTTGGATATTAAAAAAAAAAAAATCATTTTTTACAGCAGGGAAAGATTATAGCTGCTGCTTTGATGTGTGTGTATTAATGAAACCCTGCATGAACCATGCCCACTTGGATAGGCTCCACCCATCTGTTTATATATTTCTGATCAAAATAATATTAGCTTAGTTAATTAGTTAAAACCCTAAAGGTAAATTAACATAAAAAGAGAAACTAGTTCTCTTCATCGCTACAGATAGAGCACCATTAGCCTCATCATATGTTAAATGTTTCAGAATGTGTTCATATTCACCAGCAAACATTTGATCAGACTGTTAGATTTGAATTAGTTTATTTTTAGTAGAAGTTGTAATTGTGTTATTCAAAAAATTACAGTAATGTTTTTAGCAGTATTGTATTTTATAGAAAAATGTAAAATGACTGAATTTTATTATGGTTTACTTTTTGCAGGAAAAATAAAGCACAACATTGCCGACGTTAAACCCAAGCTCTCCTTGCACGTCTGAGGAAACCTTGAAGTTCTTAAAGAAGGTTAAAGGAGGAGATGGCTGCAGTTTCAGCTCCCACACCCGCAGTGAAAATTTCTTATCACTGTCGACCAACACGGCTGAGGATCAGCGATTAACCCTGTTTCTTCTGTCACGGACATGTAGTTTCACCCTCGACAGTCAATTGTACTGTCCTTTTAACAGTTTACTCTCTCTCTCTCTCTCTCTCTCTCTCTGCTCCAGCCACATTAGGGAAGTGTGTGAATTTGTTTCATCAGAGAAAAGGAAGACAGAAACAGAAAGCCAAGTGTATGTGAATGCTGTCATCAGAATAAAAAAAAATTAAGTGCAAATACGACAAAATCGGAGTCCATGTGTTGCTGCATCTCAAGCACTTGTACAGTCTAGCATGACCGGTTATGAATCTTTTGCAGATGATCCAGCTGCTCTGTGCACTTCATCCATTTGTTTAGAATGATTAAAAAAAATAGATCCAAGTGAGATGCACGAGTCTCACACACAACATCGTGCTGATGGCAAGAAGAAAAAAGTGTCGTCGGGGGAATTTAAAAAAAAAAAACTTCTGCGATGAGCTGCATGTTCCATCATTGCATGTTCCTGGTTCTGTGTGTTCCCAATTCTGAAAATTTCATCAGTCCATGCTAATCAAGCCACCTAGTTTAAAAATTTTTTTTACCGATATTGCGTCTCAGATGACGCCTGTTGGGGGCGAGATTCTAAATAAATAATGCACGTTTAATTACAGCATCAAGACATGTCTTAAAGTGAACCACATTACATTTAACCATAGCCACATACTAAATGAAAACTTCAGATTTTTTTGGAGGAGGATTAATTTTCTTTATCTTTTTACAATTAAAAAATTAGGGCTGGGTGAAACGATGATATAAAATTAATCTCATGATAAATGATGCAAATGACAAATTGTTGTTATTCTACTTAGTGTTCGACTTCAGTTCAACTCCGGTTAACCATTTGCAGATTTAATGTGACCGTTTTACTTGCAGTCTGTTAGCTAAATTATATATTGTGATACATCTTCAGGCATCATGGTACGATATGTGGTTTGTTTATTCGACTATAAAAAGTTACTACCAAACACTGAAACAGCACCATAACTGAATCTACTGACACACACCATGTCACTGTGGGGTTTAATATTACCTTTAAATACCATGAACATTTTTGAGTGAAGACTGTCACACTGGACCATGTAATTATCATACCGCCACACCCACAAGCTGATCGTCTTCCTCCCAAACGATCAATCAGGAATCTCGGTACAGTACAGGAAGCTCACAGAGATTTTCATCCCATTCACAAACTCTCACCCCAACTTCCCAGGAATTTCTGAAGCTGTAATTACACTCAGGTCTAAACAGGTCCAGGAGCAACACCAGGAAATACTTTCTAAACCCACGCACCAATTCCACAAAACCTGCACATCATCCAATTCCCGATACTGATCCGAAGGCAGGCTGGGAGTAAACTTGAGTAACTGCACTTTGTCGCTTGAATTAAGCAGTATTTTGGAAGACTTGCACTTTACTCAGGTAAATCAAACCTCCACAAGACTTTTCTTTTTCCCCCCCTGTGAGAGTAAGTCTGATGAAAAGCTGAAAAGCATGACATAAAATTAGCAAACGGAAGAATCCCCCCCAACAGCAATCCTGAAATTCTTAAATTTAGCGTTGGAACACTTGCGTTGAACAAAATGGAGGATGCTTATTGAAGTGGTACAAAGATTCACTATAATACATAATTGAACTTTTGTTTCCACTAAAGTGCAGTGATTGATTTTTTTTTCAGATCTGACACAGTCTGTAATGAGTAAGGATTTAAAGAAAATAGAAAACACTCTGTGTTTACATGCACATAGAGAAAATCGAATTTCTGCCGTTGCTCGACTGAAATCGAAGTTCTAAATGCCATGGAAACACCTTAGCTAGGCTGAAATTGAACCGAACTTGATTTCTCGTAATCGAGCTACACGACCTAGATTATGCGATTTTTGCCGAGCTACTAAGGTGGGGTTTATATTAGACCGTATCAGCGGATCATCAGATTAACGTTTTTAAAACGATTAGCGTGCACACAGCAACGCCAATACACGATTCGCGTGCACACAGCAACGCCAATACACGGATACGCTCGGCTCCGCAGGCATCCTGCGCTCCAAATCACTCCGCCCTGAACAGCGAGTGCCCTCTGGAGGGCGTGCACTCCGGCCCTGCGCAGCTCACAGAGCGCGCGAGTGAAGTGCACGAGCAGTGATTCGGGATTGAGCCGCTGTGTGTGTGATCCTAGAGCATATCGGGCATGCGCGTCACTTACCATTTGCAAGCGGAAGGATGGCAAGCCTAAAGACAATCATAACTACACAATGGGCAGTATTTGCATCAGTATTTGCAGTATTTTCATACTTTTATACTCTTTAAAGAAAGGTGATACAAGGCGGAAGTCCGCGCCGTTTTTCAGCAGTCGCGTCACATGACCAACGCCAGCGAATCAGGAAGGTGGAGGTCACAGTGACGTTGTCCAATGACGACGCCAGCTAGAGTTCAGCACAGCGTATCCGCGTATTCTCAATATTTACACAGCACCGGACCAGACACGATCTGGATTGAATACGTGGACCCTGGCGGATTCCCGTTTCCCGGCGTTTTAATGTAAACGGACAGTGCATCCGCGAAGAAAACGAGACAGATACGGTCTAATGTAAACTTGGCCTTAGTGCATGTATACCCCATCAAGCTACGTAGTCGAGCGACTTACTTCAGCACTGCCCCTTCCGGAAGTGACGAGTGACGAGACCACAAGCGGGAAACACGACAGCCTTGGTCAGCATGACAACAGTAGTAGTGAGCAGCAGAAGAGGTCAGGAGGAACAAACGAAGAAGAGAAAATGGCGAGCAGAAACGTGCACTTCTGGAGCAATGAGGAGACGGAGTTCATGCTCATTCAGCTTAAGGAGTTGAATGTATTAAAATTCATGGACGGGAGAAAAACGTGCAATGGAGAACACGGAACTGATAACTTTGTTTACACTCTTGAATAGCTCTTCATGACGACAACCGGAAGTGTACCAACACGATGGGGCGTGTAGCGCCACTTGTGGCTCGGGTGCACAATGTACCTCACACAATAGCTCGATTTCCTTGTGTGCATGTAGGATTGGATTTTTCTGGCACCCCTGCTGGGACCCTTTGCTCGATTACCGACAGCAGCTCGATTTGGATGTGCATGTAAACATACTGACTCACATCACGTCATACCACTCCTCTGCTCCTCCACCCGAGCAGAAAACACTGAGTCAGCTCACACTGACTAGCAAGCAGCTAGCAGGATGGGTAAAACTAACAAATATATATTCTGTAACATTACTCCTGTCCAGAAACCCATCACGCTGCAGGGAGGGAAACATGTCTGAATTTCTCTATGATGATGTACTTAATGACCTGCTGTTGACAGCGTTATTATCCAGACTGATCTCGGGTTATTACAGCAGTTTATCTGGTCCAACTACTGTGATGGCCAAGTCAGCTGTTTTCTGCCCCCCACCCATCTGACCAGATTAAAAACAGATAAATTAGATGCACCGATTACCTCGACACACCCTTCCCTAACCTGACTGTACTGTCCCTCTATATTTCTGTGTGATGTTTCAGAACCATGCTCTGTTCAGTTCCAGCTCATTTCAGGGTGGGATGATGAAGCAGAGTTACCATTTCCACCCTGAAATTGATTACTTTCCAAGAACAACATGTCCAAGTATTTTATTCCTCTTACACCACAGCAAATGGACACTTCTCATCCATTTATAGTTACATTTAAATCTAACAAGTTAGTTCCTGTTCTCTCACCTGCCCCTCTTTATTCTCTCTTTTGAAAATAAGACAGAAAATGTAACTTATGTTATAGAGAAACTGCAAAAGAAGCATAAACGCCAAAGACCTGAAGATGTAAGAAAACTTCGCTCCAGCTTTAACTCTGACACTTCCATAAACGTTAAACACATTATGCAAGGTTTCACCTAAAGCGTCATAGCATAGCTGCCCCACTACGTTTAACTTATTGCCATGCCACTATCCATCAAACCATCACCACAACGCTTACAATTTAGACCGACCAGGGATTGCGTTAACACAAAAATCATGCATTTTTTTACACAAAAAAAAAAGCATATTCAGAATTTTAACGTGTCTTGGGACACAGGGCTCCTTCTTGAATTTTTCCTGATTGCCTTGGCAAATCTATTAGATTATGTTGTTGAACAAACAAAGCACAAGTGAACAGAATGAAAAGGTCACAGCATCGTGGTCGCTTTTACGTGAGGTCATCGCAACTGCAGCTATCCAGATGTGGGCACTGGAGGCAATATATTTTATTAGACCTAATGCTTGGCTCGACTAGCAGCATGTTTGTGATGTACTGATAACGTAGACTCGGCTAAACACCATAAAATACACGAGTTCTAAGCTCTGGCTTATTTATTACTGTTACAAGTCCACATTTGAGCTTACCTTTGTCATAAGGTATTTTTCTTTATCGGGAATTTTCCATAACATTCTAGAAGGCACGAAATCTGCCTATTGGTAGGCATCTGTACTTTTGTTTGCCTTTAGCATCTCCAGTGTATTTACAAGTCCCAAATACTAAATAATTCAGGATGCTGTCATGTCCCAAATCCAGTAGCTGGTTTGCCAAACACTTTTCAAGTGAAATAAATACATTTGTGGGTAAATTAAGAAGAATAAGCCTTAATTTTTTTTTAATCTAATGTAAACTCAAGCACAGCGAAATTCCTCTTCTGCATTTCACCCATCTGAAGCAGTGAATATGCATGCGCACACAGAGAGGCATGCAGAATACATACATACAGTACATACATACATACATAGGTAAATTATATGGATCTGTGATGTCTGCATGTTTCGGCTTTTGAATGTAACAATCTGCTGGTATAAAATAAATTAATCGTTTCAGAGAGATTGTACTGACTGCAGTCGTCTCGATTTCCACACTACTGCCAAAATTTAATGATCAGTATTTTGAACAATTTGTGCCATGTTGCATCACCATTCACTTTGTTTGATGTGAAAAACTGCAGTCTCCTTTGGAACAGTACACTGACGCAAGTGGGTATTGTATTGACTGCTTTTTTTCCCTGTTTTTAGGGTGAGAATTCAGTACAATCAAGTAAAATATAGTCTTTTCCTCAACATGTTGAAATGGTAAAAATCAGCTCTAGATGTCACCAGAAGCCACAAAATGAATCCTTGTATTGCAAACTTTTCCATGTCCTCAGACCCCCCCTCTTCACACCTCGCTATGGGGGGGGCTACTCTTTCCAGTTTTTCTAGGGGAAACCCTGATTATGGTATAAACTGTCTGCGCTTACGTCACAAATCTCCCATGATGCGCTCCGATTTTGTTGTCCCCGCCATCTTTGCGGGATACCATCCATGCCGACCGAGGAGAGTACATTGGCAAACTGTAATTTTTCGCAAAAATATCACGAATTGAGTAATAGTGACAAAGTCAGGTACACGGAAAAGATAAAAATGTTCAGAGTGGATCTGTACAGCAATGCTGTAGAGTATGAAGATGATGTACGGATGTGGCCGAATGTGAATTACACCGACATTGTGAATTACTTGGTGTTCACTACTAGCTTCATCACTGGGAAGCAGATGAAAGCATACAAACGTTTAGCATAAGTTTACTGTAAGGATCTAGAAGGTTCCTCATGTGGGCAAATGTTACACAAACCAAAAAAAAAAACTGATTATTGACATCTTCTAAGGCAACATTTTACTGAGCTTGACTACCTACATTTTAATGGGGCTTTGTGCTACGCATTTGTAACTGCAATATAAATTGGAGTAGTGCTTACATGAATATCACTTACAGTATGTCTCATCTTTATATATATTTTGCTGTTATCTCATCTCATTATCTGTAGCCGCTTTATCCTGTTCTACAGGGTCGCAGGCAAGCTGGATCCTATCCCAGCTGACTACGGGTGAAAGGCGGGGTTCACCCTGGACAAGTCGCCAGGTCATCACAGGGCTGACACATAGACACAGACAACCATTCACACTCACATTCACACCTACGCTCAATTTAGAGTCACCAGTTAACCTAACCTGCATGTCTTTGGACTGTGGGGGAAACCGGAGCACCCGGAGGAAACCCACGCAGACACGGGGAGAACATGCAAACTCCACACAGAAAGGCCCTCGCCGGCCCCGGGGCTCGAACCCGGACCTTCTTGCTGTGAGTCGACACCGCTAACCACTACACCACCGTGCCACCGAGCTGCTGTTATAAAAAAAAATAATTAACACCTTCTGGTGACTCGGGTGTGGCACTGAGACGATAAAGCTATTCATGGTCATAAACAGGTGATTTGAACAACGTGCAAAAAAAAAAAAAGTGTGTGTCTCGCTAATAAATTATATAGTAAGAAAGATTTAAAACTCCCAACAATACTGCAGCACCTGGTATTATATTAGTTTTAGCAATGGTTTGACTTTTCTTGTGTATTATAGTAAGAATTAAATATATTAAACACACAGTCTACATGGGGATTTTGAACGCATGGTGCACGCATACTAGAAATATCGTGAAAACCAAGTATCGCGATATGACATTTCTGTCCAAACCGGTCAACCGGGACGCATTGCGATCATATTTTGTAGATGAAAGGCTTCATGACCGCATCAATGCAGTTAGACTGGTGTGGGTGTGTGTGTGTTGTGGAGAGTTTAAAATATTTCTCATCTATTAACCCAAATAACTGAGGTTAATTTTAAACTAAAATCTCACCTTATAAACTTTCCCGAAAGCTCCATCACCCAGCTCTCCCACAATCTCCCACACCTCAGCCGGGTTCACGTTCCGATGGACGTGTTCGTACTGCTTCACTTTCTTCTTGTCAGTCGGCAGACGAAAGATTTTGCCGAACAACGACATTCTGAACTTAAAAAAATAAAATAAAAAGACAAGGATTTACGCGCTTAACGTCAAGAGCGAGCGAGTTTCCGCCAGCGAGTGTTGTGAGGTAAATTTTCCCCCTCACAAAAATAAAAATAAAAAATAAAAAATCACAAAACTGGCGTTATCCGGTATTCCACTATGTGACAGCAAACTTCATCATCGCCGATACAGTTTAAAAACAACAATTAAAATGCGCTTCAGGAAGCGGAGAGAAAAGCGGAGCGGAGGGAGCGGAACTGCAGCGCTCTGAGGGAAAAAGCAGCTAAAATGCTAACGCGTCACCCTGAAGACGCGCACGCGACTCGCACCAAACTTTTCGCGCCCACTGAAGCTCGCGCTCTACAGCTCTCCACAACTCTGCCACGCGCCCCGCCCATTCTCTCCAAACCACGCCTCCATGTTTTGGAAGGTGAACATGGGATTTGTAGTTTTATTGATTCACGTTAAAAAAGCATCATATATATTTATACAGTACCAGTGAGAAGTTTGTACGCACCTTCTAATTCAATGTTTTGTTTATTTTTATGAATTAAAAGTCACTTCCTGTCTTAAAGTTTCTCTTTACTTAGTTGTTCGGTTCTTGACATAATGCTGCATAGATTACTCCAGCTGTGGTGTTGAATAGGGCTGATTAGATTAGATTAGATTAGATTAGATTAGATTAGATTAGATTAGATTAGATTAGATTCACTTTATTCATCCCACATCGGGGAAATTCACGTGTTACAGTAGCAAGAAAATGTCAAACAGATAACAAATAAAACTGAAATAAAAATTAGACAAACAAAAGATTAAATACAGAGGGCTATTTGCATTATCTACCGTGAAAAAGTATAGAAATATTGCCTTATTGAGAGGCTCGGAAAAATTGCACATTACAGGTAGACTCTGTATATATACACACACATATATATATATATAATATTTACAGTACCGTTCAAAAGTTTGGGGTCACTTTGAAATGTCCTTATTTTTGAAAGAAAAGCACTGTTCTTTTCAATGAAGATCACTTTAAACTAATCAGAAATCCACTCTATACATTGCTAATGTGGTAAATGACTATTCTAGCTGCAAATGTGTGGTTTTTGGTGCAATATCTCCATAGGTGTATAGAGGCCCATTTCCAGCAACTCTCACTCCAGTGTTCTAATGGTACAATGTGTTTGCTCATTGCCTCAGAAGGCTAATGGATGATTAGAAAACCCTTGTACAATCATGTTAGCACAGCTGAAAACAGTTGAGCTCTTTAGAGAAGCTATAAAACTGACCTTCCTTTGAGCAGATTGAGTTTCTGGAGCATCACATTTGTGGGGTCGATTAAATGCTCAAAATGGCCAGAAACATGTCTTGACTATATTTTCTATTCATTTTACAACTTATGGTGGGAAATAAAAGTGTGACTTTTCATAGAAAACACAAAATTGTCTGGGTGACCCCAAACTTTTGAACAGTAGTGTGTATATATATATATATATATATATATATATATATATATATATATATATATATATATATATATATATAAGTATGCATAAAAATAGTTTAAGACCTATATTATTGCACATAATTGCATTGATGAGAGATGGCAGAGGTAGTAGTGGTGAAGTAGTGCAAATTAAACGACAAACAGGTTATTGGTGCTACGTTACAAGTTGCGGGTGTTCTACAGTCTGACAGAAGTAGGTATGAATGACCTGCGGTATCTCTTCTTCTTACACTGTGGGTGTAGCAGTCTACTACTAAAAGAGCTGCTTAAAGCCCCCACAGCCTCATGTAGGGGGTGAGAGGGGTTATCCATGATTGAGGTCAGCTTGGCTAACATCCTCCTCTCACCCACCTCCTCAATGGAGTCCAGAGGACAGTCCAAGACTGAGCCAGCCCTTCTGACCAGTTTATTAAGTTTCTTCCTGTCCCTCTCTGAACTTCCACAGCCCCAGCAGACCACAGTATAGAAAATCACTGATGCTACCACAGAGTCATAAAAAGTCCTAAGCATTAATATTTAATATTTGACCGCAAACACATTAAGAAGGAAATCAATTTCATTAATTACCTTTTGACGAGACACACCTGTTAATTGAAAAGCATTCCAGGTGACTCTGCCAATAGTGTGTAAAGTGTCATCAAGGGAAACACTGGATACGCGGAAGAATCTAAAATATCAAACATATTTTTGTTGTTGCTGTTTACCATGTAATTTCATACGTGTTCCAGATGTTATTTCATAGTTTTGATGTCCTCAGTGTTGTTCTACAGTGTAGAGAATAATCACAATACAGAAAAACCGATGAATTAGAAGGGTGGCGTGTACAAACCTTTGACTGGTACTATACAAATATACACACAGTTCTGTGCAAAAGTCTTAGGCACATGTAAAGAAGTGCTGTTGACCAAAAAATGGCTTAAAAATAATGAAATGCAATGTTTCAACATTAAAAAAACACTATAAACAGTAATCAGTGAGCCATAATAAATGAAACAGAGTAGATATTTAGTGTGAGGCGAGGCAAATCCCTTTGCTTTAAAAAAATATATCCATCTCAGGTCCAGTGAGTGCAGTTTTATAAGGAAATGAGCTGTAAGTTTTACTAAGCATCTTACAGAACCAGCCACAGTTCTTCTGGACACTTTGTCACTTTTAAGCCATTTTTGGTGACTGTAGTGGTTAGCACTGTCGCCTCACAGCAAGAAGGTTCTGGGTTCGAGCCCAATGGCTGACGGGGCCCTTTCTGTGTGGAGTTTGCATGTTCTCCCCGTGTCTGTGTGGGTTTCCTCCAGGTGCTCTGGTTTCCCCTACAGTCCAAAGACACGCGGTTAGGTGAACATGGGGGCAACCTGAGGTTGGGCTGAAGTGCCTTTGAACAAGGCACTTAACCCCCAACTGCTCCCCAGGCGCTGTAACATGGCTGCCCCCTGCTCTGGGTATGTGTGTGTGCTCATTGCTCACTTGTGTGTGTGTGTGTGTGTGTGTGTGTGTGTGTGTGTGTGTGTGTGTGTGTGTGTGTGTGTGTGTGTGTGTGTTCACTGCTTCAGATGCATGGGTTAAATGCAGAGGATGCTTGAGTGTGCATGTGACAAACAAAGCCTTCTTCTTCTTCTTCTTCTTCTTCTTCTTCTTCTTCTTCTTCACACTTGCTTCTTAATTTTACACCAAAACCCAGTAGCCTTCATTAAGTTTTCTTTTTTAATCTGAAAAGTGCTCTCTTATAGAATATACTGCTCAGATACAAACTTTTTTCCCTGTAACATTTAATTTTGTGCTGGAATTAAATGGCACACATTTCAAGGTCGTGTCATACATCTTCATTCTGTGAACTCTTATTGCACATTCCAGCTCACACTGTACAGCTTGGCTATTTATTTAACCCACTGCACATATTCTCTTCCTCTCACACATTTATATCATGCCTCTCTTCCATCTTTATCATATGACCTGTTTTTGCACATTTCGGGACATCCTGTACAGCTTGGACTTCAACAACTCAAGCACATTCCCCTTATGATCTGGAAAAACTTATACATGCCTTCATCTCTAGTAGGGTTGATTACTGCAATGGCCTTTTCACAGGCCTGCCAAAAAAGACCATCAAACGACTTCAGCTGGTTCAAAATGCGGCGGTGAGGGTTCTCACACGAACAAAAAGAACAGAGCACATTACTCCAATTCTAAGGTCCCTTCACTGGCTTCCAGTAAGCTACAGAATTGACTTTAAAGCATTGCTGCTGGTGTACAAATCTCTAAATGGTACAGGGCCCAATTACCTCTCTGATATGTTGCAGCAGCCTAACCCAATCAGATCTACCAGATCGCAGCAGCAAAATTTACTGGTAAAACCTGTTGTTAAAACAAAGTGTGGTGAAGCAGCTTTTAGCTACTATGCAGTGCAGCTATGGAACCAACTGCCAGAGGACATTAAAAATGCTCCTGCTGTTGGCAGCTTCAAATCTAGACTAAAGACCAAGCTGTTCTCAGATGCTTTCTGCTAACTGATAAACATCGTCATCTTTACATGTCTTAAACTTTACTTAACTTTTACAGTCTTTGCATGTTTTAAATTTTACTTAACTTTTATTCCATTTTATTCTGCTGTTTTTTTTACTGAACTTTTACTTCATTTTATTACTTTATTTCTACTATTGCTTAATTCTCATATTATTTTTATTTTTCTCTCTTCTTCCCCCTTTATTTTATGTAATTTTATTTTTTATTGTTTACTGTTTTGCCTGGGGCGGCACGGTGGTGTAGTGGTTAGCGCTGTCACCTCACAGCAAGAAGGTCCGGGTTCGAGCCCCGGGGCCGGCGAGGGCCTTTCTGTGTGGAGTTTGCATGTTCTCCCCGTGTCCGCATGGGTTTCCTCCGGGTGCTCCGGTTTCCCCCACAGTCCAAAGACATGCAGGTTAGGTTAACTGGTGACTCTAAATTGAGCGTAGGTGTGAATGTGAGTGTGAATGGTTGTCTGTGTCTATGTGTCAGCCCTGTGATGACCTGGCGACTTGTCCAGGGTGAACCCCGCCTTTCACCCGTAGTCAGCTGGGATAGGCTCCAGCTTGCCTGCGACCCTGTAGAACAGGATAAAGCGGCTACAGATAATGAGATGAGACTGTTTTGCCTTTACCTCTGTAAAGCACATTGAACTGCCACGGTGTATGAAATGCGCTATAGAAATAAACTTGCCTTGCCTTAAATATGTCCACTTTTCAAATTCATATATTTCAGATTTTTCTATTTTTTATTCTGTGTATATAGCTACTTTTTGTCTTTGCTCAATTCTTCTATTGTGAATGTTCAAGCACCGACCACCAAAGCAAATCCCTTGTATGTGAGAACGTACTTGGCAATTAACTGATTCTGATCGTGATTGTGATTTTGACCGTCCTTATTTACTGGAATCATTACAACTGTTCATTTTTGCAAAACTTTACAGACCCAGAACCCAAAACCAGCTACACATCACATCATATACAACACTTCTAGATTTACTGGATAAAAGTTGACATTTTTTATCTTTAAATTTATTAACATTTAGATCAGGGAATGAACTTCCAATCAGAGACATAAAAGTGTGACTTAATCAGGCTGAGAACTCAGACTCTTCAAGAGGTTCTTTGTATTATAATGGGTTCTTAGCTTGCTGAAAGGGTTCTAGATTGAACCTCTGAGGATCCTTGAACAGGAAACTCTCATCTCATCTCATTATCTCTAGCCGCTTTATCCTGTTCTACAGGGTCGCAGGCAAGCTGGAGCCTATCCCAGCTGACTATGGGCGAAAGGCGGGGTACACCCTGGACAAGTCGCCAGGTCATCACAGGGCTGACACATAGACACAGACAACCAACCATTCACACTCACATTCACACCTACGCTCAATTTAGAGTCACCAGTTAACCTAACCTGCATGTCTTTGGACTGTGGGGGAAACCGGAGCACCCGGAGGAAACCCACGCGGACACGGGGAGAACATGCAAACTCCACACAGAAAGGCCCTCGCCGGCCCCGGGGCTCGAACCCAGGACCTTCTTGCTGTGAGGCGACAGCGCTAACCACTACACCACCGTGCCACCTGAACAGGAAACTATTTTGAGAACAATCTACAATCCCTGTATACAAAATAATTCAGGATGTTTTACACCTCTAGGTGTTTATGGAAGGTTTCAGACTCTTTCAAAGAACAAATTCTCGTTTTTGGTTATTTGAAATGAGAATTTTTTTTCGTTCCCAGATCATTAATCTTTTAAACAGTTAATGTTAGGTGAGAATTGAGTAAACTTTAACGTTCAAATCAAACCAGGAGTAAACAAAAGGAGGGAGAAATACAAAAATACACAAGAAATTTTATGACCTTATGATGAATATGTTGGTAATGGATAACATCTTTGCGAAATATCTCCACCTGGTGGTCATAATATGTAAGCAGAATAAAACGACAAATCCATCCATTATGTGTAGCCGCTTTATCCTGTTCTACAGGGTCGCAGGCGAGCTGGATCCTATCCCAGCTGACTACGGGTGAAAGGCGGGGTTCACCCTGGACAAGTCGCCAGGTCATCACAGGGCTGACACATAGACACAGACAACCATTCACACTCACACCTACGCTCAATTTAGAGTCACCAGTTAACCTAACCTGCATGTCTTTGGACTGTGGGGGAAACCGGAGCACCCGGAGGAAACCCACGCGGACACGGGGAGAACATGCAAACTCCGCACAGAAAGGCCCTCGCCGGCCCCGGGGCTCGAACCCAGACCTTCTTGCTGTGAGGCGACAGCGCTAACCACTACACCACCGTGCCACCCGAGATAAGCTCTCTTAACCCCAAAAACAACATACACTTCACATATGATTTTCACACATGAACATGTGATCATGTGAACAACATGTGGAGGTTTTGAGGATGTTACGCCCCTATAATGTGCACGTAAACTCAAATAAACGTGCATCATGTGAACAACATACAATACGTTATGATCACGTGGAAATGGAACAATGTGCTCTATATGTGAAAAATGAACATGCAGAAGCTCCACAACTTTTTTCTTCACTTCTTAACCCTTCACCTCCTTCACTTTCCTCCTGACTGCTCATCTACTCCACTTCCAACACGTCACAATCACACTTCCATTCCTCTTTCATCATCTTCTTTCCACAGATGCAATCCTGCAAGTTATCTTCTCCAGCAATCCTGCCACTTGCCTGCTGGATCTCATCCCTTCCTTCCACCATGCTCCAGATCATCTCACAAGACCTCATCCCCTTCATCTCTTCCATGATAAATCACTCCATTACATGAAGTCTGGTCAGGTATCATTCCTTCAAGACAGCTAGGGTTGGTCTCATCATGAAGAAACCCACTCTGGATCCCTCAGACATCAACGACTACCAACTGGTATCACTTTTCTCGTTTCTTCCGAAAATCCTTGAGTATATTGTCTACAATCAATTGTCTCTCTATCTCACCCAGAACAACCACCAAGCTCAGAACCAGTCTGGCTTCAAAGAGATTCCACAAAAACTGACACCATGGCTGTTACTGAAAAGCTTCATGCTGTTAGATCAACCAAACTGTCATCAGTGCTTGTCTTCCTCAACCTCTCAGCAGCGTTCAACATGCAACTGATGACACAACATGGTGGTGGTTTGCTTCACATCAGGTGACATGGAAGAGATACACATCTGTTCCAGGCAGACTTTCCACTGGTGTTTCACAAGGCTCAGTACTTGGTCCTCTTTTATTCTCCTTCTACACTTGATCACCTGGTGAGGTCATATTCACATATGTGTTTCCATACCACTGCTATGCTGATGACACTCAACTCATCCTCTCCTTTCCTCCCTCAGACACTCATGCTTTTGCTTGGATCTCAGCATGTTTAACAGACATCTCATCAGCTGAACTGAGCTGCTCTGCTGTACATCCCTGCACATGTATCTCCAGGTCAAGATCTTGTGATCTCCCTGGACAACTCTCAGATCTCACCATGTGTCACTGCAAGCAACATCAAGGTAGTTCTGGTCATCCAACTGTCCTTCTCACTTCATATTGTATCCTTTTCAACATCAGAAGGATTTATCCATTTCTGTCCACAGCTGTTTGTTCAGTTGCTTGTCATTTTGAGACTGGATTACTGCAACTGGTTCCTGGTAGGTGTGCCTCTGAGCACCATTCATATTCTATAACTGATCCAGAATGCAGCTGCACGACTTGTTTTGAATTACCACAAGTTCTACCACACCACTCCATTGCTACGTTCCCTCCATGGACTTCCACGCCCATAAAGCCAAAAAGAGATCTACTTTATCACACCCTGCACTGCACCATGCTCCTTTCAGTTGGACCCACCATATCTCAAGATACAACGAAGAAATGCATCAAGGCTCTTCTACGTCCTGCACCCAGGTGGTCAATAAACATCCCCTGGGTGTAGAATAAAGATCTACCTCTTCACCAAGAACTTGAATTGCCATATTTACATGCAATATTACTAAAAAAGGTATTTCCTAGCACATAAAACACATACACATAAAAGTAGTTACATGACTCATGTGTGGAAAAATGAGTGAAACATAATATGTGAAGTGTCTGAAACCCACATGTATGAATCACGTGATTATTCACACCTGAAGTTCATCTAACTTTTCTATAAAGCCAAACCAGCTTTCCTTTACCACCATGTTCGAGGTGAATCACAGTGTTTATGTGGATCGTCACTAGAGGGCACTGAACACTCACAGGTTCTGCCGTTTGAAAGCCAAACATCTCAGGGGGATCTACTGTAAAACCTCGAACTGAAGACTCTCTCGAGGTCAAGCAGAGTTTCCAGTACACTCTGATCAGGCAGAAGGAAATATTCCAGCAGACATGGACACGGAATCACACAGAACTCAAAGAACCTGAAACCGAACGGAACAGAAGCCAACGCTGGTTTGAGGAGTGCTGGAGCAAAAGGTCAAGTTTATCTAAAACCGCACCGAACAGAATTAATAAGGGATCTTCAAGGTTTCCTTAGATAGATAATGAGTCCTAGCTTTCAACAAGAGTTTTACTTGAAACCTGTTTTTCAGAGGAAAACAAGAACCTTTCAGAGTTAAATAAGATATAAAAAATACCCCCCCCCACAACACACACTCAAGATCTGTCCCTGCCAAATCCTGTATTAAACTTCATGCACCATCTACACCACTGCATCCTACGTAGTTTGTCATATTACATAATAACTATATATTGAACATTTTGATCAAAACCTTGCAGTTCTCCTAAACTGTGACGTCAGGATCATCCTGGTCAGGACCTTGGTGCATCCAGAGCCTATCTTGGGAACACTGAATGTGATGCCACCTACTGGCATGTTTTTGGGAGGTGGGAGAAAACTGGAGAACCCAGAGGAAACCAACACAGGAGAACATGCAGAGAGATTAAACTGACAGTCACCTGGGCTCATGATCAAACTGGAGACAGGCACAGCACACATAATAATAACGAGACCATCAGTGAGGGCGTAGCTCACTCCGGCCCCGTCTAGCCAGAAAGAATGATCTAAAGTGGGCCACCTTGTGCAATAAATGTTGCAAGCTATATATAGATGCGATAGCCACCCTAGAAATACTGACCTATTTGCCAGAAAGAATCCAAAATGGCGAGGAACTGACAGAACAAGCGATTTTTGTTGAACTGCTCATTGATGCTTAATTAGTCCATAACTTCATTAATAACTGTAATGAAGCAAATCTGGTTAGAAGCCAGAAAGAATGAAAATTGGTGAAGAATTGAAGGAGAAGAAGCGATTTGTATGGAAACTGCTCATTAGGGGTTGATTAATTATTCCATATCTTCATTATTAATTGCAGTTATGCAAATTTGGATAGAAGCTATATGCACCCCAGGCAGACCTACCTTCCTGCAAAAAAGAATAAAAATTGTTAAAGAGTTGAGAGAGAAGAAGCAAATTTTGTGAAAAGTGGACGACGCCGGACAGACAATGAACAATACATGATGGAATAAAATCATCACCTGTTGGCCAGATGAGCTAATAATAATTAATGCTCAAGTCTGAAATGTGAAATTATATATTAATAAATAAATAAGTAAATGGGTGGCACAATAGTGCAGTGGTTATCACTACCATCTCACAGCAAGAAGGCTCTGGGTTCGAACCTCATGGCTGACTGGGGTCTATTTGGGTGGAGTTTGCATGTTCTCCTCGTGCCTCTGCGGGTTTCCTCCTACAGTCCAAAGATGTGGATTTGGTCGACTGGCTACTCTAAACTTCCCATGGGTGTGAATGTGAGTGTGAATGTTTGTCTGTCTCTGTGACAGATTGGTGACCTGCCCAGGATGAACCCTGCTTCTATCCCAAAGACAGCTGGGACTGATTCCTCACAGCTCTAGGGTTCCTGCTTTATTCCTGAGCTCGGGTTCCCATCTGTGCAGAGTTACTCTTGTCTGTTCTCCCACAGCATCCGTGTGGGTTTCCTCTAAAAAACATGCCAGTAGTTGGATCAGTGACTGTAGCTTCACACTTCAAGATGTGAATAAGTGTGTAAGTGTGTGTGTGTGTGTGTGTGTGTGTGTGTGTGTGTGTGTGTGTGGTGATGTACTGGCATCTCATCCCATGATGTACTGGTGACCTGGTGTATTCTTGGCTCACATTCATGGTTCCTAGGATAGACTCAGGATTCAACAGCACCCTGAGCAGGACACACACACACACGACATTGACGATACACACCTACATGAAGCCTCCAGTGAGAAACTACTGTATATTCAGAGTAGTCATTTATTCAACATGATTACTAGACTGTTAAACTGAAAATATTCTCTATAGGCTGTGGGAGTAAAAACAAAATCAGCATCAGGATCAATCTGGAAAAGTCAGCTGTTTGCAAACGTAGGTTAAGCCAGAAAAGAGCTGTGTGAGCACGACACATCTAATCTGATTGAGTAAGCTCCAGGTGCCAAGTCTGTAATGGTGATCTGGCTTGAAGGTGAGGGCTAGTCGGCCTGCTCTACATCTGAATGATGGTCTCGCTCACGTAAGATGGATGAATTCTGGAGGGGATTCATTTTAGCACAATCAGGTGTAAGCAAATTTCCCACCAGCCAGTTTCCAAGACCTTCAAGACCAAGCAATTTAGAAATAAACACGTACAGTACAAGAGTGTGCTTTATAAGAGCAGTGATTGCTCAGTGTACAATTCACTCTGTAGTCAGAGAACAGAATAATGAGCTTTAATTTAATTTCACTTAAAATAACATCTTTCTTCTGTACTGTGAAAAAAAACTGGTAGAATGTAGAGTTCAAATGAATATGCTTCTAAAACGGGAGGCACGGTGGTGTAGTGGTTAGCACTGTCGCCTCACAGCAAGAAGGTCCGGGTTCGAGCCCCGGGGCCGGCGAGGGCCTTTCTGTGCGGAGTTTGCATGTTCTCCCCGTGTCCGCTTGGGTTTCCTCCGGGTGCTCCGGTTTCCCCCACAGTCCAAAGACATGCAGGTTAGGTTAACTGGTGACTCTAAATTGAGCGTAGGTGTGAATGTGAGTGTGAATGGTTGTCTGTGTCTATGTGTCAGCCCTGTGATGACCTGGCGACTTGTCCAGGGTGTACCCCGCCTTTCACCCATAGTCAGCTGGGATAGGCTCCAGCTCGCCTGCGACCCTGTAGAACAGGATAAAGCGGCTACAGATAATGAGATGAGAAGGAAATGCAGTCTAGAGCTCATTCTTACTGTGCGACATGCAGTCAGTTGTGTGCAAAAGTTTGTGCACCCTTAGGGAAAAAACAATGGAAGTACGTTTCCTCCATTTGAGTAAAAAAGGAGTCACATAGTATGTCATAATACAACCCCGATTCCAAAAAAGTTGGGACAAAGTGCAAATTGTAAATAAAAACAGAATGCAATAATTTACAAATCTCAAAAACTGATATTGTATTCACAATAGAACATAGACAACATATCAAATGTCGAAAGTGAGACATTTTGAAATTTCATGCCAAATATTGGCTCATTTGAAATTTCATGACAGCAACACATCTCAAAAAAGTTGGGACAGGGGCAATAAGAGGCTGGAAAAATTAAAGGTACAAAAAATGAACAGTTGGAGGACCAAACTGCAACTCATTAGGTCAATTGGCAATAGGTCATTAACATGACTGGGTATAAAAAGAGCATCTGGGAGTGGCAGCGGCTCTCAGAAGTAAAGATGGGAAGAGGATCACCAATCCCCCTAATTCTGCACCGACAAATAGTGGAGCAATATCAGAAAGGAGTTCGACAGTGTAAAATTGCAAAGAGTTTGAACATATCATCATCTACAGTGCATAATATCATCAAAAGATTCAGAGAATCTGGAAGAATCTCTGTGCGTAAGGGTCAAGGCCGGAAAACCATACTGGGTGCCCGTGATCTTCGAGCCCTTAGATGGCACTGCATCACATACAGGCATGCTTCTGTATTGGAAATCACAAAATGGGCTCAGGAATATTTCCAGAGAACATTATCTGTGAACACAATTCACCGTGCCATCTGCCGTCGCCAGCTAAAACTCTATAGTTCAAAGATGAAGCCGTATCTAAACATGATCCAGAAGCGCAGACGTCTTCTCTGGGCCAAGGCTCATTTAAAATGGACTGTGGCAAAGTGGAAAACTGTTCTGTGGTCAGAGGAATCAAAATTTGAAGTTCTTTATGGAAATCAGGGACGCCGTGTCATTTGGACTAAAGAGGAGAAGGACGACCCAAGTTGTTATCAGCACTCAGTTCAGAAGCCTGCATCTCTGATGGTATGGGGTTGCATTAGTGCGTGTGGCATGGGCAGCTTACACATCTGGAAAGACACCATCAATGCTGAAAGGTATATCCAGGTTCTAGAGCAACATATGCTCCCATCCAGACGACGTCTCTTTCAGGGAAGACCTTGCATTTTCCAACATGACAACGCCAAACCACATACTGCATCAATTACAGCATCATGGCTGCGTAGAAGAAGGGTCCGGGTACTGAACTGGCCAGCCTGCAGTCCAGATCTTTCAACCATAGAAAACATTTGACGCATCATAAAACGGAAGATACGACAAAAAAGACCTAAGACAGTTGAGCAACTAGAATCCTACATTAGACAAGAATGGGTTAACATTCCTATCCCTAAACTTGAGCAACTTGTCTCCTCAGTCCCCAGACGTTTACAGACTGTTGTAAAGAGAAAAGGGGATGTCTCACAGTGGGAAACATGGCCTTGTCCCAACTTTTTTGAGATATGTTGTTGTCATGAAATTTAAAATCACCTAATTTTTCAATTTAAATGATACATTTTCTCAGTTTAAACATTTGATATGTCATCTATGTTCTATTCTGAATAAAATATGGAATTTTGAAACTTCCACATCATTGCATTCCATTTTTATTTACAATTTGTACTTTGTCCCAACTTTTTTGGAATTGGGGTTGTACATAATGACATTATGTTTATACAATTTTCTCATAATCATGCCATTATTATGACAGAAAGTTATATTATTACAATTTAAAGTAATATTCATGCCACTTTTAATAATTGTGTATCCCACAGTCACAGGTTTAGTCACATTTTTAAACAGGATGAGAAAAAATAAAACAAATTCTGGTGTTGAATTAAAAATAAAGTCTTAAATAAAGACCCACAGCCTTGAATTAATTAACTGTTAGTTGTTAAATTAAATATATCTGGTTCCCTCAAGATTTCCTTTTAATATAAGCGCCCCTCCCCCTCCTAAAACATTATTGCTATGCAGGTGAGTGTGGTGTGAGTGTGGTGTGATGCTTGAAGCCGCGCCAATCTGGCAACCCGTGCATATTTTTGTAGGAACACTTGGTGAAATCCGAGGAGTCACAGAAGAGCGTCTTTCTTCCTCAGCATCTCTGATCCTCCTTCTCTTTCTCCTTCTCCCATCAGTATCCTCCTGTGTGCAGTCCGAGGTGAGTTGTGTGATGTGATGTTTCTGGGCTGTAAGTGTGTTCAGAAAGGATCTCAGCTCTGTCATTGACTGTCCTCAGCTTCAGCACTGCGGCTTTCACTGGGACACTTTAGAAACCTTCTCCGAGCTTCTCATCCAACAAACACTGATGAGTTTCATATTCCTGCACACCTTTACACCACTGAGGCATTTTCTTTAGCAATAAGATATGACTTATCTGGTGTTTATGACTCAAGTCAGTGTCAGTCTTACCTGCACAACAGAACAAGTTCTGACTCTATGCAGGAAAACAACAACAACAACAACAACTTTGAAGCTTTTATTACAGACTTAATAATAATAATAATAATAATAATAATAATAATAGGATTATTACATATTTTCTATTTAAATTAATTTATATATAAGTATCCTAATTAATTAATGCTAATAATACTAATTATTGCACTGCAAATTAAATGTATGATTAAATGTTGCACGAGCTGAAGATCTGTGGAGTTTATGGGCCAATCACGTACCCCGATACGCACAGTGTTGCCAGATTGGGATGAAGTCACCTTTTATCTGGGACGTTCTTCACCACATTGAGCTCTGTTTAATTCAGATCACATGTAACTGAGTTACAGTGTGCAGTTTCAAGGTTGCCAGATTGGATTGGATTGGATTAGATTAGCTCCTCCAAGTCAAACGTTTTCAAAAGCACTAACTGCACTATAAAAGCAGGACATTTCCTCAATTCCCAAATAAAAAAAAAAGAGACATAACTCAGGAGACCACTAATTTTGTGGCCACTTTGCATTCTGTTCAGGTCTGTTTAGTATCAATATGAATATAGATCAGTATAAATTATTACTGGATTCTGTCTCAGCAGAAGGTGTTGATTAATTTTCTATAACAACAGCTCCAGGAGTACTTTGGGGCTTTGTCCAGCAGACGCTCCACTAATAATAAACAGAATGATAAATGAGTGTAATAATCAGTGTGGTGAAGATTTTTGTAAGGAGAAATGTGTTTATTTAACATTTACATTTGTGGTCAGAAGTTTACATACAGTGGCATGAATGTCATCTTGGATATGAACGTCATGGCAATATTTGGGCTTTCAGTAATTTCTTTGAACTGTTCTTTTTCTGTGGCAGAATGATTGTACAGCATACATCTCTAATTTAACAAAAACACTAGAATTTGGTGCACAAGTTTTAATTTTCTTTGGGTTTTCTGAAATCAACACAGGGTCAAAATTATCCATACAGGGTCAAAAATTTACATACAGTCACTTACATTATTAATTCAGAGGTGCTGAAACTTCCAAAGTGTCTCTTATCTTGCTAAGGCCGAGGTCTCTTAACTTCCTGTTAGTGATCATGATTGACTACAGCTGGTAGCTTCTCTGTACCTTCATAAAAAGGGTTTGTTTACAGCACTCATTGGATTGACCAACACAGTAAAATGGGAAAGTCCAAGGAGCTCAGTGCAGATCTGAGAAAGATTATCACAGATATACACAACTCCGGAATGTCTCTTGGAGCCATTTCTAAACAACTGCAAATTCCAAGATCAGTTCAAACAATTGTATCCAAGTTACTGTGAGGCGTAGTCACTTTGCCAAGCCACTTTGCTTCAAGAAAACCCAAACTGTCACCCTCAGCTGAAAGGAAACTGGTTTGGATGGTCAGGAACAACCTGGGAACCACCATGGCACAGCCCTGCCATGAACTGGAAGCTGATGGATCACTGTCTACAGTTCAGATCAACATGGACTAAGAGGCTGCTATCCAAGAAATAACCCACTGCTCCAAAATTGACACCTTTTAAGCTTAACTGAAGTTTGAAGCTGACCACACGGACAAAGAAAAAGCCTTCTGGAGGAAAGCTGTATGGTCCGATGAGACAAAGATTGAGTTGTTTGGCCACAATGACCACCATGTACAGAGGGACACTGTACCAGCTGGTGGTGGTGGTGGTAGGATCATCATGCTCTGGGGCAGTTTTGCTGCCAGTGGAACTGGTTCATTGTACAAAGTGGATGGAATAATGAAGAAGGAGGACTACCTCAGAATTCTTCAGCATAAACCATCAGAAACTTGAACATGACTTGGGACTTGGGAGTTACAACAGGACGAGGAACCCAAACACGCATCAGAGCTGGTTGTGGAGGATAAAGCAGGCTAACATTAAGCTTAAAGCAGGTCCTGACTTCAACCCTATTGAAAATATATGGATCGTGCTTATAAATTGAGTCCATACCAAGGGAAATTTTTTTTTAATTGAACTCTACCAATTCTACCATGAAGAGTCGTGAAATATCCAACCAGAATTCTGCCAGAAGCTTGTTCATGGTAAACAAAAATGTTTGGTCAAGGTGAATCTTGCGAAGAGACATTTTACCCAAATATTAGGTGTGCTGTATGTAAATTTTTGACCCTGTATGTATAATTTTGACCATGTTGATTTCAGAAAACCCAAAGAAAATTAAAATTTGTGCACCAAATTCTAGTGTTTTTTGTTAAAATTAGAGGTGAGCAATTCCAGCGTTATGGACGTGACACTTGAACTCAAAATGGCAACAAATGACCCAGTGCATGTTTTATTGTCTCCCAGTATTTAAACAGGTGTTGCATATTTTAAGGCTGTACCATACTGGAGAAGTGATAGAACAAGAACAATTCCCATAGTACATCTAGGGCATGCCAGAAAATGCCAATAAAAGATGCGTTATGGATGTGACAGAAAAAGTATCACTTTTCTTGGGTGACTGTACATTTTTATCAAACTCTGTGAAATTGTAAACCTAATGTCGAAATGGAGATATCCATTTGATAGAGGGGTCCAAGGTGAATATTAAAAAATCTTTGTTTAAAATATTTTGTATTTCATGCAGAGTTTTGGAAGGAAAAGTCAGCGTTATGGATGCGACGAAATTCCGTTATGGATGTGATGCGTCTGAAATGGACATGGCATATGTTTAGAAAATCAGCAATTTAACCACCATAACCCTTTGAAAAACTCTCTAAATATCAGCTAAAACTATCAAAGTTCTTAAATAATATTTAGGATGGCTATTGTTTTGCTGTTTTGTGGATTTTAGCATACATTTCTGTGGCTTGTGGCAATAATATAGAATTGTACATGATCAAAGTTGGTTTTAGCTTGGGTTTTACATTATAAGAAAGAAAGAAAGACTGACAGTGACATATAAATTGGTTCAACTTATTCACATCTGTAAAATACAGGCCTAGGTGATATCTCTGGGAGTGGTTTTGATGTATTACATGTTGCTTTATTTTTGCATGGTGAGGTTGACATTTACATGGAATTGCCCAGATATATGCTGTACATTCTGCCACAGAACAGTACAAAGAAATTACTGAAAGCCCAAATATTGCCATGACATTCAGATCCAAGATGACATGCATGTCACTGTATGTAAACTTCTAACCACAACTGTCTGGAAGGAGTCTCCAGTGTCAGTGTTTTGTAACAGTCACCCTGTGCTCACACTGGCAGTCATCTTGTGGGCGTGGCCAGCGCTCGAAACTAACGGTGTCCCGGGGACCATAAAAAATGTCATCGGGACACAAAATTATCATATCTGGGACAATCCCGGGACAATGGAAAAAAATAGATCTAGAAAAAAAGTTCTACATTAATATTATTTACAAAGCCGTAACACATACGTAGACATTCACCTAATTTGTCAATTTTAATTTTAAAACGTTAACAGCGAAAAATACATAGTAGCTACACTTTCGATGCACCTGCATCCGTAGGCTACAGAGCAGCGCATTCTGTTCTAGAATCTCCGGCCGGAGTCCGCATTATATGGACTTGGAATGGAATTGCTACCGCACACGCTGAGCCGACTCTTGCCTGAACAAAAATGCTGAAGTGGTTGAAGCGGACCGACCGCGGGGAAGAAACTGAAAGCCCAGACATAACGTCTCCGGGACCTTCAGGATCCAAAGTGTCATCGCCTGGTCTGCAGGCAACGCTAGCAACTGAATGAACTGAATGAACACTGTTAGACACGTTATAAAATACAACAGGAATGATGTGGATGATATTGACGGAAGATACCGTTCAACAGAATAAGTGAGTTTTCTTGGTGTCTTTCTAGTTCAGAAAGTTTAGTCAGTCAGCAGCACAACTAGGCTCGGACCTGCTGGCACTATGCTGATGGTGCTAACATTTGCACCCGGCAGCGAAAGTTCATAAAATGGATAACGGAAAGTTCATAAAAATGGATAACGGAAAGTTCATAAAATGGATAACGGAAAGTTCATAAAATGGATAACGGAAAGTTCATAAAAATGGATAACGGAAAGTTCATAAAATGGATAACGGAAAGTTCATAAAATGGATAACGGAAAGTTCATAAAATGGATAACGGAAAGTTCATAAAATGGATAACGGTAATGGATAACGGAAAGTTCATAAAAATGGATAACGGAAAGTTCATAAAATGGATAACGGTAATGGATAACGGAAAGTTCATAAAATGGATAACGGAAAGTTCATAAAATGGATAACGGAAAGTTCATAAAAATGGATAACGGAAAGTTCATAAAATGGATAACGGAAAGTTCATAAAATGGATAACGGAAAGTTCATAAAATGGATAACGGTAATGGATAACGGAAAGTTCATAAAAATGGATAACGGAAAGTTCATAAAATGGATAACGGTAATGGATAACGGAAAGTTCATAAAATGGATAACGGAAAGTTCATAAAATGGATAACGGAAAGTTCATAAAATGGATAACGGTAATGGATAACGGAAAGTTCATAAAAATGGATAACGGTAATGGTGAAAATGATAAGTTGGCCTTATAAGTGCCAACAGATATTCAAGGTATAAGTAGATGAAATGAACATAAAAGGGGTCTTATTTTCAACTAAAGTGTACTGCAGATGTAGGGAGTTGAAACATTTTCTGAATGAGCTAGTTGGCCCCTTTAAATAAACGGGTATCTATTCATACAGTGAGATCGCCAAAGTTTAATAAACTGAAAATGCAATAACTGTAATTTTGAAGTAGATGATGTATAGGACATGTGTCGCTTGTGTCTTGTGACTTATTGTAAAAATGATATAAAGGGTTCAAAATCGCATAGTTACAAATATAATAGTAACTTCATATGATGGGCAGCACGGTGGTGTAGTGGTTAGCGCTGTCGCCTCACAGCAAGAAGGTCCGGGTTCGAGCCCCGTGGCCGGCGAGGGCCTTTCTGTGCGGAGTTTGCATGTTCTCCCCGTGTCCGCGTGGGTTTCCTCCGGGTGCTCCGGTTTCCCCCACAGTCCAAAGACATGCAGGTTAGGTTAACTGGTGACTCTAAATTGACTGTAGGTGTGAATGTGAGTGTGAATGGTTGTCTGTGTCTATGTGTCAGCCCTGTGATGACCTGGCGACTTGTCCAGGGTGTACCCCGCCTTTCGCCCGTGGTCAGCTGGGATGGGCTCCAGCTTGCCTGCGACCCTGTAGGGCAGGATAAAGCGGCTAGAGATAATGAGGTGAGATGAGACTTCATATGATAATATTAACCACTGGTTATTTCAGAGAGGAAAAAAATGGGGACACTATTGCTTCCATTCGGGACAATACAACACAGAATTCGGGACCACTGGGGGACACAAAGAAAAAAAGTTAATTTCGAGCCCTGGGCGTGGCTAATGTAGTTTTGAGGAAGTGAGCTACAAAATGTATTGATAGGAGGTGCATAACTAAAAAAAAATGTATATACTCATAAATATTATAAGTATATATTACATGTTATATATTACATTTATTTCTGTTATATTTACGTCAGCTTTGCTATATTCATCGTGTAGTTGTATGTTTGTACAATCCAGATTCAATAAAGTTGGGAGGCTGAGTAATATGTAAATAAAAACAGAATGAAATGATTCACAAATCATTTTTGACCTATATTCAATTGAATACAATACAAAGACAAGTTATTTAATGTTCAAACTAACGAACTTTATTGTTTTGTGTAAATATACAGTTATTCTGAACTTGATGCCTGCAACACGTCTCAAAAAAGTTGGGACAGGGGCGTGTTACCACTGTGTTACATCACCTTTCTTTAAGAACACTCAGTAAGCGTTTGGGAACTGAGGACAGTAATTGCTGAAATCATGAAAGTGAAATTCTTTCCCATTCTTGCTTGATATATGACTTCACTTGCTCAATAGTTCAGGGTCTCTTTTGTTGCATTTTGCACTTCATAAGGCACTGGGAGGTAGGCAGGCCAGTTTAGTACCTGCACTCTTTTACTATAAAGTGAGAGAGAAAAAGAGAAGCTGGTGAGGGAGCAACTTTTCCAAGCTGCTAAAATACAAGTGAGAATGCTTGTCAAGCTGATATTCTGCAGCAGTAATGCAATATATCACTATATATGTGTAATATATCACATATATCATTCTTTGATAAATAGGGAAAAATGGAAACGTTGGCAAATTGCTGTGGTATAAGAGGAATAAAACACTTTGGGACATGCTGTAATCAGAAAACAGTAACTCACTTTCATGACACCAGCCTGCCACTCAGTATTTTACCATAACAGACAAAACACACCGTGGTTTATTCTTTGTATACATTATTTAAGATACTTTCTCTTAATTGATTAATTGTTGACCCTGGATCTTCATCTTATACCCATATTTTTGCATTTATTAACATTATACCATCCATGCTTCTCAGTACGCTATTATTTTCCAGGTTAACTGCATATGACCACAACCTGGCAACCCTGGCTGATGATACAGGATAATGTATTGTGCGGGAATTAAACTTTAATTAAGAGGGGGTCTATTGTCCAATCTGGCAACTTACCTCAATGTTTATAACGGTCGCTTGGGCGAATGTTCTGGAGAAAGAGGGGAAATGCGCGCGCTTTTTATTTAAATTTCTAAAAGAAACGTCTGACTGCTGTTTACCTCAGGACTTTACCTCAGAACTTTACCTCAGGACTTTAGCACAGACTGGGTAATTTACTGTTTATGTCTCATTAACTGAAATGTGAGGTAATTATTATGGAGTAACACACAATACATACATTTACGAGTTTACACATGCAAGCATTCATTCATTCGTTTGTTTAAAACTGAACAATTTCAATATGGCGTCTTTATTAGCCACAGTACACCGTAGAGTCGGTACACTTCACCATTTTTTCTTTACTGAGCCACAAAGAGAGTTCAACATTGTTTTTGTCCATCTACAAATTATAATTTATATCAATGTAAGACGATTTCGCTGACAGACTAAAACTCGGTTCTTTGAGTCGACTCTTCTGATGAACTCCATATGTAGTGCAAAGTCATGTAGTTTTATGAATCAGGAGGTAAAGTAAGATTTCATTAAACAACACTACCTATAATTAGATAAAGAAGAATAATCACTGGATAAATATTGCAAATGTTCTTAGGTTTAGAAGGGGAAAAAATGGCAGTATACTGTTTGGGAGTCGAAAGATTCGGATCTTATGGGTGAACTGAGCCAAATGTTCTGACTCACTGAAAAGAATCGGCATTCCTATGGTCAAAACACCCTCAATCAGATGAATGTTTATCTGTTTTAGTTCTCTGAGTATTTTTAATTTCTCTGTTTGTGAAACATGTTAATTTCCTGCTCTTTTTTTCAGTGAGTCAGGTCAGTCGGCTCAGTTCACAAATATGAACCGACACTTTTGACTCCTGAACAGGTCATTGCTTAAATTGCCACAGATGTTGACCTTCTCCTTTCTGTTCAGTGAAACCTTACTTTACTTTCTCATCTCATCTCATTATCTGTAGCCGCTTTATCCTGTCCTACAGGGTCGCAGGCGAGCTGGATCCTATCCCAGCTGACTATGGGCGAAAGGCGGGGTTCACCCTGGACAAGTCGCCAGGTCATCACAGGGCTGACACATAGACACAGACAACCATTCACACTCACATTCACACCTACGCTCAATTTACACTACGTTCAGACTGCAACCTGAAACGACCCATATCCGATTTGTTGTGAAATCCGATTTTTTTGTTAGGCCGTTCACATTACCAATTATATGAGACTTGTATGCGATCTCCAATATGAACGGAAAACGACCCAAAAGTGTCCCGCATGCGCAAATTGACACGTAATAAGCACATCTACGTAATACGTAAACAAAAAAAAAGCGCACTCTTCAAGTTTGCAAGTAAAGCATGGAGATGAGGCGAGACCTGGCGATGTGGTTTTTGTGGCGGCGGCGGAACTCACACAATAATCTGATTAATGTGGGCAGCAGACTAATGAGACCGAAGGTGTCAAATTACTGGAAATTTCCAGAACAATCTTATAATCTTGTAATACAGGATGGTTTAAGTTATAAATCATTTATAGAAACTGTTTTATTTAATCAGGCTAACAGATCAACATCCAGGTCCCTACCAAATCCACCATTAGCTTGATCAATTCTATAAAAGTCGATTTAAATTCTGAAAACTGTACAAATGTTGTTGTTTTCCACCAAAGAGGCGGGATTAGCCAACGCAGAATAGTGATGTTTGTCTCTTGTTGATGACGTGTAGGTCGCATGAATGTGACCTGTCCGGTCAGACTGCAGTCGCATGTGAAAATATCGGATATGCATCGGAATTAGGACCACATATCCAAGCGGCCTGGGTCGCATGTGAAAATCGGATCTGTGTCGTTCAGATTGTCAATAACAAATCGGATATGGGTCGTTTCAGGGTGCAGTCTGAACGTAGTCTTAGAGTCACCAGTTAACCTAACCTGCATGTCTTTGGACTGTGGGGGAAACCGGAGCACCCGGAGGAAACCCATGCGGACAACATGCAAACTCTGCACAGAAAGGCCCTCGCCGGCCACGAACCCAGAACCTTTTTGCTGTGAGGCGACAGCGCTAACCACTACACCACCGTGCTGCCCTACTTTACTTTCTGATTTATAAAATAAAATAATATTCTGCATTATGTTTGTTATTAAGTCTATTTAAATAAAGGTAAACGTAATAATGTGCTCCATGATTTAAAATACAGTAGACATTTTAAGTTAGTATTTATGATTGTGTTTAGCTTTTATTACAGTCTTCTTCTTCTTCTGGCTGCTCCTGATTAGGGGTCGCCACAGCGGATCTTTCGTCTCCATTGCTCTCTGTCTTCCACATCCTTCTCTACCACATCTGCCACTTTCATGTCCTCTCTCACCACATCCATGTATCTCCTCTTTGGCCTTCCTCATTTTCGTTTGCCTGGCAGCTCCATCCTCAACATTCTCCTTCCCACATGCTCTGCATCTCTTCTCAGGATGTGTCCGTACATCTCAGTCTCATCTCCCTTAGCTTCATTCCCAAGCTTTCCAGATGTGCTGTCCCTCTGATGTGCTCGTTCCTTATCCTGTCCAACCTCCCATCGCAAACCTTAACATCCTCAACTCCGCCACCTCCAACTTTACCTCCTGTTTAGCTTTTATTACAGTACAATATGAAAATGATTTCTGTATCTTTACCAATTTGTTCATATATTTACTTTTCTCATAAATGATCTATGGTCACAGCTGCATTACTAAATAAATAAATAATGATAACAACAATACAAACAGCTTTTCAGGTTTGACTTGGAACAACTGGGGGAAATTCTCCTGAACTGCTATCTGTGTGTGTGTGTGTGTGTGTGTGTGTGTGTGTGGTAGGTGGGTTGGTTGGTGTGGGAGGAGCATCTGGATCTCATCACTGTTGCTCTCAGTGTGTGTGTGTGTGTGTGTGTGTGTGTGTGTATTTCTATTCTTCCAGCACTCCTCATGTTTCTGTGAGCCAGAGCAATGGGACTTGGATCGTCCAGCAGATCCACTGACAACCAACACAATGAAGAGGGTGAGTGTTTTTATGATTTCATTCCCTTATAATCAATTCATGACAGTACAATCCTTTTATTTCACCTTTATTTATTATATTTATTCAATTCATTTTACTTATTTACATTGGATTGTTTCGATGGCTCACAGATAGGAAAACCTTAAAAAGACCAAAGTTATGGAAATGGATTTTTGTTCCTCTTTATTTGGAAAATTCAGTGTTATGTTTCCACTTAGGTTTTCTTAAAGAGGCGTGGCATCAATGCTTTTTAGTCCCAGCTGAATTGCTGGGACTAAATAAAAAAAAACCTTCCATTTATATACAGCAGACTTTCAATCCAAAATATTTTGAAAATATGTGGTCGAGTGGCGGCACGGTGGTGTAGTGGTTAGCGCTGTCGCCTCACAGCAAGAAGGTTCTGGGTTCGAGCCCAATGGCTGACGGGGCCCTTTCTGTGCGGAGTTTGCATGTTCTCCCCGTGTCCGCGTGGGTTTCCTCCGGGTGCTCCGGTTTCCCCCACAGTCCAAAGGCATGCAGGTTAGGTTAACTGGTGACTCTAAATTGAGCGTAGGTGTGAATGTGAGTGTGAATGGTTGTCTGTGTCTATGTGTCAGCCCTGTGATGACCTGGCGACTTGTCCAGGGTGAACCCCGCCTTTCACCCGTAGTCAGCTGGGATAGGCTCCAGCTTGCCTGCGACCCTGTAGAACAGGATAAAGCGGCTACAGATAATGAGATGTTGTAGAGTAAAGGAGGACATCAGCACGTTAAGTCTGTTTCAGTAAATGAGCTGTTATAAAAACTGTGTTTGGACGAGCACTGAGTTTTCCAGCTGGTTTATAACAACGGTTTCTGTAATCAAAAGCATCCATCAATCAATAAATTCATGTCCAGTACATGCAGGTTTATCACTGATTGAAATTGTACATTTGCCAAAATGTACAGGAGATGAACTCAGCAACACTGGCAAAAAACAATGACTAAGCAGGAGCATGTTTAACTTTAAGTAGTACAGCAGACGTGAAAAAATGATTTAATCACTCAAATAAGTTTGGGTAAATCTTTCAGTGCACAAAATACCCCGGAATACAGAGATGGTTTTGCTCGGATATTTCAAACTATGACCTGTGTATGATGAAACCCACGTTGGGTATGGCCTGATCACAGCATTGTCAAAATAAATCTCCAGATATGATCCAGATTCTTACGAGAATTTAAAAAGATATCTCTGGATTAGGGTTGGGCGGTATTACGGTAAGAAGGTATCCCGAGGTATCCAAAAGTACCAACGGTATCGGTCTCATTACCGTCATTTAAAAAAAATATATAATATCTAAATAAATATGGAGTACATGAGGTCATAATATAAAATAATAAATTGAAGATCGTCCCGAATAACTGTGTGATCGTATTTTCACTAATTCTATCAATTTCCTAAAGAAGTTCTCATCGCGTGCAGGGTTGTTTATGTCGTTACCATGGCAACCCTGCGTGACATTTTGGAGTCTGACAGATGAAGGAAGAGTTGCGTGATGCTTTGAAATATCTCTTAATGCTAGTGTTGCCACACGTCCAGGTTTTTCCGGGATTGTCCCGGTTTTTTGTGGAAAATGGAAAATGTCCAGGAAAATGGAATAACCTTCCCGGGACACGTTTTGTCCCGGTTTTTTTACTTCCTCACATTATCCCCATTGAAATAAACACAAATCATTAATGTTTCTCGCAGCCACTTAACATATTAATAGTTTTCACGTAAGCGGGCATATTGTTGGCAGCTGCTTGTGCGGCCTCACCGAATGCTTGCGCACGCAGCCAGTCGCCGTTGCTAGGTGATCGTGGTCAATACAACGGCGGCCGCGCGAAATCAAAGATACTGGAATACCGTAATACCAAACAATAGGTGAGAGTTCCCTTGGTCGGTGCGCGAGTAGGCTGGCTGTCTACTTCCTATGTTCTGATTCTGATAAAGGCTGGTTCTAAAGCCTGGGCCAATTTCATCAATAAATGAATCATTAAATAAATCATTAAATATATCAAAAAAGAATGCCTGAACACTGGCGTGAGAAATGAATAAATCAGTTGTCCCAATAACACAGCACCTCTCTCTTGTGATTAAAACAAAGGATTAGGGCTATTTGGTATGATACGGTAGTCTAACTTTTAAAGTTCAGTTCTCCAGAGAAAAGGCTAAAACAACAACGAAGCAGACTGAGAGAAATTATATTGATTATATTTGTATTATTTTGATTTGGAAACGGAATGGGAGGAGAGACTCTTCAGGGGGCTGTTAGCCTACTATTAAATATTTGTTTAAAAAAAAATTGGCGTCCAAATAAGATCATTCCTATATGAACTTATTTTTTGTAATAATATTTGTGGTAGTGCCCATTTAAGGGTTAAGAAGACAAAATGAATTTTAACTAAACGCCTAACTGCACCAGTTGAACTGTTTTATTTTTAAACGTGAACATTCACATAAGGCATAAGGCATCGTAGATGTGCGTGTCCGCAGCCCTCAACCCCCGCGCTCGTACGTGCGCGCAGGCGCGACCGCCGACCGATGTGTCCCGGTTTTTTACAACTCAGATGTGGCAACCCTACTTAATGCACAAAATTCGCTTTGCTGCTTAATCCATACCACAGTGCACACAATTCGCTATGCTGCTTTTAAATAGTACATTTGAGGCATAGGCGCACGTTACACAGTAGGCCGAAACAAAATATTATTTTTTTCTCGGTAATACCGTATACCCCGGGAAAACACAGAGACGGTTTAAAGGTATCAAAATTTGGATACCGCCCAACCCTACTCTGGATTCTTACAGGTTTGGCACTGTTTAGTTCTGAGTCCAGTCATATGGAACGTAATACTATGTAAAGGATATTACATGGTTGCACGAAGATATGAAATTTATCTTCAAGTGGTGAATGTATTCACGAGTGAGCGACACGAATGAGTGAAAATATTTTCAACATGAGTCAAGTCAAGTCACTTTATTTCTCCAGCGCATTTAAAAACAACAGGAGTTGACCCAAAGTGCTTTACAGTCGAGGAAAATGCAATTCAATACATGATAGGCATGAATAAGAAGAATAGAAGGGGAGAAATACTGAGGCAAGACTAAAAACATAAAACCAAAAAGAATCATGAAAATCAAACATGAGATCATAAAATCGATCATGAAATCATAAGATCAAACTTGACCAAAAAAAACCATGGAGTAACCTCAGCCTGAATTCAAAGCAAGAGATAAACTTCCTATCTTCGCTCCACTGTGTAACGTTCTTTATATTATATAGAAACATAAAAAACCCCACAAGTTAATCAAAATAATTTAAATTTCGCTATTTTGACAACGTGCATCTAGTCAGCAGGAAAACACTGGGAGTGACATCATCTGAGTGAAATATTGGGAATTATGACACTCAGATCTGTGATGTATTTCGTATGAAAAATGCGAGATTTTCAACACAAGAAGATAAACTCCATATCTTCAAGCCAACGTGTGATTTTCTTTTTATTATATAGACACATTCACAAACAAAAAGTCCCCAAATTTATCAAAACCATTCATTGATTACATCACGAGTGACAGACAGAGATTTATGTCCCGGTTTTGGTTCTCCGTGTCCCGGATGGAGGTCGGATGAAAAATACCAGTGGTGTATTTCACACTAAAGCACTTGTGCATGTCCAGATAATATAAAGCAATATATTATACATTCAGGACACTTTTTCCATGGAATAAAAACGTGTTCTATTCCCTTCTATTGGGTTTATTGATGGCATGCGATATTGTTATCATATCGCTTATCCTCTGTGTATTACGCCACTCTCTCCAGTGGAGAATAAGCGTGCAATATTGTTATAATATTGCACGTTGTCAAGACAACACGACGTCACATGTCGGCGCTCATGTGAAGATCCAATGACAACTTTTCTCCTGCGCATGCGCACAATCATTTCTTTGTCAGCTGGGAGAGAGAGAAGACGAGGCTAATCCAGTGCTCGGTATAAGCACTAAATAAATAAACTGAACACTGAAACTAAAGACGTGCTGAACACCTAAAAGGCTACCAAAACATCATTAGATATTCTTCATGCATATTTACAAGAGAAAAACATATCAACGGACATAAAAAAACTGGAAAAGAGACACGCCGAAGATGTAAAACTTCGGTGCTAGCAAGTGACTGTGACAGTTTGCAAACAAACATGGCCGCCATGTTTGCTTCGTTAAAAGTGGAAGATTTTGAGAGAATTTTGGCTGCCAGGTCACTCTGTTGTGTGTAGTCGTCGATGTTGATTTTAAAAGTAACTAAGTAAATTGCACAGGGAAAAGAATAATAATATTCAGTTTGACTGCGCTAGCATTGGCCTGCGCTAACACTATACTGGCTGGAAGATAACTGGACTGCCGCGCTAACACCACCAAGTCGCGGGTAAGCTAGCGTTGGCGTTTCAGAATGCTGATATGAAGAGAATGTGTATATATAATAATAATAATAATAATATTGGCTGGCTTTTTTCATGATCTATCAAATATATTCCATTCCAACTCATCTTCGACTTGTTCAGTATCGTGCTAGCTGAATGGAATATATCTGATAGACCATTCAATGCCAGCCAAAATTTTATTTAAATATATTATTAGTAAAGCTGGGCGATATTATTATATAATATTGATATCATGATCCATTATGAGACAATAAACATTTCTGAGATGTTGTTGTATTCTGTTTTTAATAACAACTAGACTGCATTTCCGCAGAGAAAATGCAAAGTGTGCTTGCTGAGCTGTAGCAGAACAGCTAGCATGCTAGCATGCTAAAAGCTAGCATGCCAACATGCTAATGCCAACATTCTAACAACTAGCATGTTAACAGTTAGCATACTAACATGCTAAAAGATAGCATGTTAACATGTTAATGCTAACATGCTAATAGATAACATGCTAACAGCTAGCATTCTAACATGCTAATGATTAACATGCTATTTGTTAAAATTCTAACACTTTAAGGCTAATATGCTGACAGCTATCATGCTAACAGCTAACAGGCTAACATGCTAATGGCTAGTATGTTAACTTTTAGCATGCTAACACGCTGAGGGTGACATGCTAACATGCTAACAGTTAGCATGCTAACATGCTCAGGCGAACTCGCTAACAGCAAACATGCGAACTCTGCATGCTACCATGCTAATCCTAACATGTTAACAGCTCTCATGATAACATGCTAATGGTGAACATGCTAACAACTCGTGAGCTAACAGCAGGCATGATATTGTAATGGGTAACATGCTAACAGCTAGCATGGTAACACTGAATGCTTATATGCTAATTGCTATCGTGTGTGCTTGTAAGTATTCCTAATAAAGTGGCCATTGAGTTGAAGTTAATTTGCTGTCAAAGTCTCAAATGAGCAGATCCTTGCCAAATGCATCATCACGTATGAGGGAAGGGAGGAATGACTCAGTCAAGCTTCCATTGATTAGCCGCAAAATGGAGAAAAAATGGACGGATGAAAGGCGAGAGAAAGGCGAGTGCGGGTCAGAACCGATATCATGTGTGTGATGGTGATTTGGCCTGAGGTGCCGTATGAAGTTTGGTGGATGTGTGGTGAAGTGTTACTGAGCAAAACTCCATTCATTTGAATGGGGCCAAAAATCAATGGAAGCCTATGGAGGAAAAAGGGATGAGCAAAAAGAAAGGAAAAATATGAGTGCGGGTCAGAACCGATTGCATGTATGTGTCGGGGGAGTTGGCCTGAAGCATCACATGAGGTTTGGTGCATCTGCGATGGAGCGTGTCTGAGTAGGACGATTTGATTCATGAGCCCTATTCATTCTCTATGGGAAAAAAACAAAAGAAAAACGACAAGAACAAGAGAACGGGCGCGTTGATCCAAAAGCTGTATACCAGCACACTACACCACTTCGGGCCAGACGTCTCAGAGTTGGAACGGTGTCTCTATCTCGAACGCCCTAGGAGGAGGAGTGGATCCAAAAAATGTGTCGGAATCAGGCAGAATAAGTAAACTTAAGAAGAACACTAGTGTGCTTGTCTTCGGCTGCTGTGTGCTCGAGCAAGCACACTAATTATAAATTATAAAGCAGCTTATTTGCAAGACATCAGTAGTCAAATAACCGCATAAATTATACGTATATAAACCATGATCCATGCTTTTTAATCTGTTTATTATCAGTGGAGTGTCTGCTGTACATGTCCTTGTGAACAAGCTGCTGTTGTTATAGAAACAATAACGTATTAGAACGAGGTTAATATAAACCTGTACTGCTGTCAGAGCTGCTGTTGGAGAGAATTAATCAACACCTTCTGACCAATCAGAATCCAGAACCCAACAGCGGTGTGGTCTATAAAGGTGTTGTTATAATATAAAGACAAAGACATCTCAATTTCCCAAGGAAATGACAAGAATTTCGAATATGAAAACGTGTGTGTGTGTGAGCGCACTATGCAAAAATCTTTTTCTAAGTTCTTCTCTTGTGTCTTTGCAGTCAACTTTGACCACTTCCAGATCCTGCGAGCGATTGGAAAGGGCAGCTTTGGAAAGGTAAGCGTTCATGTGTGAATGACGTCTACTATTTATATAAAGATAGAAATCACAACAAACTGATTATCTTTATTCTGAATATTCTGACTGTACAACAGCACTTAATTTAATTACAATTAAATGACTTATAATTACAGACCTATACCATGTTGATTAGACACAACAGTCTGCAGGGATGAGAGTTTTCCGCTTTTCGGCGGATTTCCGCTTTTTCTGAGTAAAAAACGAGCTTTTTATATTATGCCAAATCCGTTGAGAATTTTTTTAAATTAATTTCGGGGGGTTGGGGTATGTTCCTTCATGCTGTTCAAACTTTATTAACTCCAACGATGTCTACACATTACTTATAAGTCGCCATCTTTAGTCTCGTTTAATCTCGTTGAATGTGATGTAAAATTCGTGTTATCTACATTGTTATTGGTCAAAACATCGATGTCGAGACGATAATAGCCAATCAAAACTGTTTTTACAAAGACGCCCACATCCGCTTTCTTTTATCAAAACTTACACATGTTCGTGAGCTGCATATCAAAAATACTTTCCTCTAATCTGCGTTTTTTCTCAAGATGCCGAATACTGTTGACAAAAGAGATGAAGCGAAGGTAATTGATGCTGGTATAAAAAACAAGTTTAGCAAAGCAAAAGGAAAGCAAGAGAGGAGTGTGAGAGAGCAGAAGAGAGCCAGGTTAGAGCATGTAAAAACACAGGAGGCGCTGGCTAATGAAAGAAAAAGGAAAAAAGAGAGGACTGATGAGCTTTTGGCTTTGGCCAAGAAGCTGAAGTCTAAATGATCAAATGAAAATTTGTTTCAAAGATAACTGGGAACTGTAAATAACTTTTAACTGTAAAAAGTGTAAATAGACATTTTCCTTTTGAAGAAAACATACAAGTGATGTGGACAGTAAGATAAAGACAGTCCCCATAAAATACACATTTGTTTGATTCAATACATTGAATATATGATGATTTGAATTATAGCTGACAGTGTTGATAACTGTATAACTTTAAAGTTTAAATAGACATTGTGAAGAAATCATATACAATAATGTGGACATTAGGAAAAGCTCAGTTTCCATAAGATATGAATGTTTTTATTTAATTCGATATATTGAATATATGAAAATTTGAATTATTAATGGAACTGTAAATAACTATGAATTTTAATCAACATTTTTTAGAAAAACAAGTGATGTTGACAATGAGTAATAACCAGTCTCCATAAAATGTAGATATTATTTTGAATTAATGCAATACACATATTGATTTTGATGCATATTGTTCTATATAATAGTGTTTTTATTTCAATAAGTATTAAAATAGGCATCAGGTGTTTTAATTAACAACAGCTCAGATTGCAGGAAATAGGGTGTGTAAGGTCTCATTTTGAAAAAAAAATTCCCGGGGGGTGTTCCCCCGGACCCCCCTTATTACAGATTTTCTGCTTTTTTCATCAGGACCCACTCTCATCCCTGAGTCTGATAATGAAGCTTTCAGATCGACGTTTTTCTCGACATGTCAAACTGTATTAATTCTGACTAAAAACTAACAGTGGTCACTAATCCTTTCTGTTCTGCTGCAAAGCAAAAAACTGCTTCATGCGCTCTAACGGACATGAACATCATGTTTAGAAATCAGATCCACAATGCAGAGCTGCTTGTTATGTTTTTCAGGTGTGTATCGTGCAGAAGAAGGACACTAAGAAGATGTACGCCATGAAGTACATGAACAAGCTCAAGTGCGTGGAGCGAAATGAAGTGCGCAACGTCTTCAAAGAGCTTCAGATCATGCAGAACCTGGAGCATCCTTTCCTAGTGAACTTCTGGTGAGTACTGCTTCAGTCGATGTCTTTTAAACTCGGAGCTCCATCACGCCTCACGTTAAGGATATCAAACCCAAACGGTGTGTTTTTATTGGCTAAAAATATGGACATGCCTTACTGTTTGAGCAAAATGTAAATAAATAAATAAAACGGCACAGATTTTAAGAAGCACGGCAATTCAGTCTTGTGGACGGAGCGACGTTTTGTAGCTGTGATTTATGTTGATAGTTTTATCTTTTCTCACTGTCTTTTCTTGCTTTGGATTCCTGTGCGATAAGTCTGGAGTTTATTCAGAAGCCTCAAAGTAAAAAAAGACAGCAAAGTCGTTAAAACCCAATCGAGAGAGAGTCTTTCTGGCCTCTGATGGAGTGAAGTGCAGCACAGAGTTCTTTGCTGCGTTAGCGTAATGTCTAACTCGTGTTAGATTGATGTCAGTCTTTCAATTACGGGTTTAAGGACAATAAGCAGAACGGTCTGGGCGAGTGGAGAAAAACGGCCTCTTTAATCAAACAGGAAGGGGGAGCTTTCGATGTTAATGCACTCAGCAGCACAAGATGTTCTAATGAACTCACGTAGCACAGGTTCATGATGGCTGTGATGATATATTTAGCAGAATTTATAAAGAAAAGCCCAAATATCACAGGAATCTGTTTGTGAGAAAGATCACAAAATAGTCAGTGGCATCCTGCTTTTTATAACAAACCCAAAGGCACGTGTTCCAGCTGTTTTGGATGTAATACATCGATTTAGTAAATTCTCAGCGTTCAAAGTAAAATTTTCAAAGTATGAAGTCAGTCATGACATTAGGCAATCCATATCACCACACCCTTTTAAATGGTCACCCAAAGGTTTTACTGATCAGGGGATCTCGAGCACTCCATCACTAGAAGCAGTGGGTCGGATTGCCTTCATTAAGATGAGTATTCTTCAGAGGCTTCTTTATTAGGCATCTAACGATTCACCTGATTCACGATTCAATTCAATTCATGATATTGGGCTCACAATTCAATTCTCCAATGATATTTTTGAAAAAAAAAAGAAGAAAACTTTAGGACTAAAAATGCAACAATTATTTTCCTATTCTTTATCATCTTAAATATTATTTTTTAAAATAAAAAAAACATTTTGTTTCGTTTTCTTAATAACCAACAATAATTATTTACCCACATTTGTAAAGGTTGGAGTAAAATATAATAGCCTATTAATGAAAATATTTATTTTCTTAGTAAATAATAATAATAATATTTATTTATAAAGCACTAAAACTATGATACATATTCTAAAGCATATTTACATCTGTTTTTGTGTGTTTTGTGTAAACTTTTATGAACATTTGTTCTCCCTCTATTTGTGTCTCTTTTCTTTATCTTTCAGCAGTCTGTAAAAAGAGAGCGAGCTCTGATTTCTTATTAAATCTATTTGTACACAATCACACAGCAGTTCTTTGACTTTTTTTTACATCTGTTTTTGTGTGGTTTTGCAGCATTAGAGCTGTGTTCCTTCCGCCTACAGTGAAGTCGCATGTATTCCTGATATTGTATGTTATTGCACCCTCTGCTGTCTAAACGGCATAATTATAGCTGGGAAAAGCTAAGAGATTATGCAGACTGATCATAATTGTGATTAATTTTTCATTTCATTGATTTGAATCGGCATAAATTAGTATCGCGATTTATTGTCGCACAATATACAGTTAAATGCCGATTCTTTATCATTTCAAATCCTCCTTACCCTAATTACTATTAAAACAATCAAAAAGGTGAACAGCTGGTTCAGTACATTTATTCGGAACAAAAGGAAATCACAATGGCTAAGTTATAGATGTCTATGGAGAAGGGAGGTGTAGTTTTTCCAAATATTGGACTCTGTCTTTTGGCTGCACAGCTTCATTACATTAAGTGGATTAGCAGAGTCAGCATGGATAGATCTGGGATAATTTAATATACATGATATACTATCAAGTATTTTCTTTGGCCTAGACTGAAGGAAAATCAAGACTGATTTGGATAATAGCACAATAATTAGAGCTACCCTGCAAGCCTGGCAAGCAGGAAGTAAGCTCGAGAGCTGCTCCGAAACAGTCTTGCCTGGCTCTCATTCAGGGAAACATTCAATTTTCCTCCAGCCTGTTTGGATGGCAGATTTAATATCTGGAAAGAGAGGGGCATCTATTTGATGAAGGAATGATGCTTATTTTCGGAAAAATCCAACAGAAATTTCTTCTTCCCATTAATCACTTCTTCAGATATTTATAAATCTGTCACTTTATCCAGAAACAAATCACTTACCTCTTTAATTATCAGATTTCACAGATAGAACATTTACTCCTTAAACCTCCTCATCTTTATCAGGCTGATATCAGCCAATGTTAACAATACTTTTAAAAATTAGTTCGGAGTCAAATTTCCTGTTTTGCTCCTTGTAATTAGCAGGATGCCTTGAAAGCTAGCATGGAGTTTATAACGTCAACGTCATGATAAATTATGTCACAATACACTTTTCTGAGATATCACAGGTATCTCGTGTATTTTATTTATAATCATTACAAGCTATGAATGAAAGTAGAAGATTAGATGTTAATAATTTGTCCTGAATCATTGAACTTTACAGTTTTCTTATATTTTTCCACTTTTTTAGTGTTAAATACATTTTGTAGAGGGCGTCGTGGCTCAAGTGGATAAGGTGCCATACCATAAATCCAGGGACCTGGGTTCAATTCTGACCTGAGGTCATTTCCTGATCTGTTTCTCTCTCCTGCTCATTTCCTGTCTCTACACTGTCCTATCCAATAAAGGTAAAAAAAAATCTTTAAAAAAAGATATTTTCTTCTACGCAGCCATGATGCTGTAATTGATGCAGTATGTGGTTTGGCATTGTCATGTTGGAAAATGCAAGGTCTTCCCTGAAAGAGACGTCATCTGGATGGGAGCATATGTTGCTCTAGAACCTGGATATACCTTTCAGCATTGATGGTGTCTTTCCAGATGTGTAAGCTGCCCATGCCACACGCACTAATGCAACCCCATACCATCAGAGATGCAGGCTTCTGAACTGAGCGCTGATAACAACTTGGGTCGTCCTTCTCCTCTTTAGTCCGAATGACACGGCGTCCCTGATTTCCATAAAGAACTTCAAATTTTGATTCGTCTGACCACAGAACAGTTTTCCACTTTGCCACAGTCCATTTTAAATGAGCCTTGGCCCAGAGAAGACGTCTGCGCTTCTGGATCATGTTTAGATACGGCTTCTTCTTTGAACTATAGAGTTTTAGCTGGCGACGGTGGATGGCACGGTGAATTGTGTTCACAGATAATGTTCTCTGGAAATATTCCTGAGCCCATTTTGTGATTTCCAATACAGAAGCATGCCTGTATGTGATGCAGTGCCGTCTAAGGGCCCGAAGATCACGGGCACCCAGTATGGTTTTCCGGCCTTGACCCTTACGCACAGAGATTCTTCCAGATTCTCTGAATCTTTTGATGATATTATGCACTGTAGATGATGATATGTTCAAACTCTTTGCAATTTTACACTGTGGAACTCCTTTCTGATATTGCTCCACTATTTGTCGGCGCAGAATTAGGGGGATTGGTGATCCTCTTCCCATCTTTACTTCTGAGAGCCGCTGCCACTCCAAGATGCTCTTTTTATACCCAGTCATGTTAATGACCTATTGCCAATTGACCTAATGAGTTGCAATTTGGTCCTCCAGCTGTTCCTTTTTTGTACCTTTAACTTTTCCAGCCTCTTATTGCCCCTGTCCCAACTTTTTTGAGATGTGTTGCTGTCATGAAATTTCAAATGAGCCAATATTTGGCATGAAATTTCAAAATGTCTCACTTTCGACATTTGATATGTTGTCTATGTTCTATTGTGAATACAATATCAGTTTTTGAGATTTGTAAATTATTGCATTCCGTTTTTATTTACAATTTGTACTTTGTCCCAACTTTTTTGGAATCGGGGTTATATATATTTATGTCATTTTACATATATTTATTTTGTATATATTTATGTCATTTTCTCTTATTTCTTTAAAAACTCTGCACTACTGTAATTACATCATGGCAAAATATTTTTGGTTTCTTTTGAACTTTGGGAGAACCTGCTGTGATCTCACACACTCCACTCTAATATTATTAATATTTTATATGAATTAGCCATTATTCTTGCTCAGGATTTCGAGTGTTTGTGGTATAAATATGCAGTAAATAATAATAAAAAAACCTCAGACAATCCCTCATTCACAAACACCACACTCGGCTACAGTAATGTAATAAATATTCTAAGGTCACAAAAGAAAAAAAAAGTCCTATTTGGTCAGCAATTGTGGAGCTGAACCCCACAGAGGCTGGTGAGAATTTCTCCGCAGGTCAATTTTTGTGATTTTAGTTGTGAGAAGGAAAACTCCTTCTGCAGATAAGCAGGTTTTTCAGCATGAGTTGGAATCCGGGCCCTGAAGTGTCATCCATCATCCCAGTCCAAATGAAATCAGCAAATCTGTCTGAGGTACAGTGTCAATCCACTCATCAGCATTGAATTTACTCTCCATGTTGTGTGTGTGTGTAGATGCACCTCCCCGAGAAAAAAACCAACAGCTTCATATATTTCGCTCGTGGTCCGGTTCTGATAATAATGTCGCTGTGTGTGAGTCAGTCTCGCTACAGCTCCTTGCGTGATTTTTTTGACGATGTGTACGTTGTTGTCGTCATTGAGAAAATTCAGCAGGACTGATGGAACATCTTCAGACTGAGATGTGTGCTTAGCGTTCCTGTCATCTCTCTAAGCAAATGAAACTAGGTTACTTCACTGTGAGCAATAAATAATAAAAATGCCTGCAAGTGAGTCACAGCAACCTGTCAGAAGCGCTAAAGAATTTATTCTTACTCTTATATTATAATACGATGTTTACTATACCAGTGGTGTTGCTTTGGTATTGTCTTTTCAAGCATCATTTATCTGTAGAGGATAGAATTAGTGACACACACTCCACTCGACCTCACAGCGTCAGAGAGAGTGTGTGACGGGTCAGATGGCTTGAAGCACAGGTGTAATAGTAATTGTTTTCCCATTTTCCCCACTTTTCCCCCTCTCTCTCTCTCTCTCTTTCTCTCTCTCAGACGTTTTTGTTTATAAATGTATAACTCACTGGATAAATCCCTCTCATTTCCCTCTTCTGTTCTTGGACTTCCTTTCTCTTTTTTGCCCCCAAGCAAATTTGGAGTAACGAGATGGTATCAGAGAGAGCCAGGGAAATATAATCATGATGTCGTTACCATGACACATTATTCCTTGTTTTGGTGTTTAAAAGCTGTAAAATCATATTATGACCTGGGTGACATTTGACTCTCGATGCTGATGTACTCATCCACATTCTGTAATTGTGTAAACTCTGAAACTCATTTGTATGATTCAGATGTAGATTTTTTTTTAATCCTCTCCTGTTATTTTTAGCTTTAGTAAATCCACAACCAGTCCATCTCCATCTTTAACCAGAGGAGGAATGTTTATTCCAGATGTTCTGGGGAATAGTCGCCTTTGGCTGACTCACTCACTCACTCGCCACTCACTCACTCACTCACTAATGGCATCAGGACAGATTTCTGTAATGCAGCATTGTCACTGTCGTTAAAATGTTAATAATTCAAGAATTAAAGATAAGCTTTGTTCGTGGTGGCTCTATCAGACCCTGCACAATCTGTTCCCTAATGACATAAAACGTCATGGAGGGAAAATTCCCTACAGATACGCCCCAATCACAGTAAACAAAAATGGCAACAGGGGTTTTCCCCTTGAAGCCTTGAACCAATGACATCACACTTTTTGTGGTCCCAGAAGAGTCTGGTCCAAATATATTTGTCTGTTTTTGTCTCCTTTTGTCTCTCTCTCTGTCTAAGAACGGCAACATCAACAGCAAAAATAATTAAAATAGAAATAAATAAAATTACAGCCCTGTGATGACCTGGCGACTTGTCCAGGGTGAACCCCGCCTTTCGCCCGTAGTCAGCTGGGATAGGATCCAGCTCGCCTGCGACCCTGTAGAAGGATAAAGCGGCTACAGATAATGAGATGAGATGAGATAAATAAAATTACTTTCTTGTTCTCCTTATTACATTAATAACATGGGGGTTCATTTAGCAGACATTCTTATCCAGAGCAACGTACAACACATCCAGAGCAGCAGATGTGGGTTCAGTGCCTTACTCAAGGGCACTTCAGCCATTCCTACTGGCCCAGGGAATTGAACCAGTGACCTTTTGGTCCCAAAGCCGCTTCTCTAAACGTTAGGCCATGGCTTCCCCTTTATTGTTATTAATAAACGAAGCTAAAAGTAAAACAGCAGCAAAACCTGTGTATCACTAACAAAGGCACAATATTTAGGTGAATATGAGAATTTTAAGAGCACACAGAGAGCATTAACCCGAGGCGATGACTTTACTGCAGTCCACTGTGTAAACTCAAACATGCCCTCAATTTATCACAGCAAAAGCTTTTCAGTTGAGCCGAGCCACTTGAAAGCACAGCTGATTTCTATTGATCTGATTTCAGTGGATTGGATCGTCTTGACAAGAGAAACATATAAGCAGGCCTAATAATTTATTATTTATCAATAAGGAAAAGTTTTCCAAATTCAGTCGAGGTTTGCTTCACTTTAACACTCACACTGCTGAGAGAAAAACAATAACAAGTTGGAACCCAGTTCAAGGTTAAAAGATATTAGAAAAATGACAAACGTTCAATAACCTACAGAAAAAATACACACTGATGATTTCAACAGACAGTTAACACATTTCTGGGTGTTTGTTTCTTCAGTGATGTAGCTGAAACCCCACCTTCCTCGCAAAACAACAATTTATTCTTCCATTTATGAAAAACCACTTTAAAAGTCACAGATTCCAGCTAAAATTGTAATGACCTCTTAATAGCCCTGGACCCTAATGTTATTCCTTATAAAGTAGACGTCATGTGCTCATGTCGCTTTAAATATACAGTATATCGCTACATTATCCACCACTTTATAGCCTTTATATTTACTGTATGTTGTCTCTTGTTGTACAGCATGGTATTGTTCTCCAGCTGTGTAAATGTTCATCTGAACCTCAGCTAACTGTTAGTGTTTCATTACAGTGTACGCATTCACGAAGTATCTCAGAATATTTCAACTCATTTAAATGCCTTTAAATGTTTTTTAATATTTGTCTGAGTTGTTTTTACTCAAGGACCTACCTAAGAATAAACAATTCACCCATGACATAATAGAAAAACTAAAAGTTATACTGGTGTTGCAGTTCATTTCTTGTTAAGCCTGATCCAGTTTATCTGGAGCAAAACTGGGGGGCAAAACAAAGCAAATTTAAAGAAAAGGAACAATATGACTGCAGGTCATGAAACAATTGGTAACAATAGGGAAGCCATGGCCTAATGGTTAGAGAAGCAGCTTTGGGACTGAAAGGTCACCAGTTTGAGTCCCTGGACCAGCAGGAATGTCTGAAGTGCCCTTGAGTAAGGAACCTAACTCCCAACTGCTCCCCAGGCTGCTCTGGGTATGTTGTATGTTGCTCTGGATAAGAGTGTCTGCTAAATGCCTCTAATGTAATGTAACTCTAGAAGCTTGGAGCACTGAATCTTGGGACTTTGGAGATGAATCTCTGGAGGATGTGCCAGATTGAACTCTTAGGACATTGGGAATGAACCTCTGAAATATTGGGTGGTTTGGAACCCTAGAACCCATAGGACTCCTGGAACATTGGAATGTTGGAAATGAATCTCTGAAATCTTTGGGAGGTTTGGAACCCTGTGACCTTGGAGATGAATCTCTGGAGGTGGAACACTGGGACATTGAACTTGAATCTCTGGAATCCTGGCAGGAGGTGGAGGTTGAAATTCTTGGGACATTGGAAATGAATGTGGAATATTGGGGGGATTAGAAACCTGGAACCTTGGGACATTGGAAATACATCTCTGGAATCTTGGGGTGTTTGGAACTCTTCAATCCTGGGATCACTTTAAAGATTTCTTAACAAAACAGTTTACTGATCCAAATGTAACTAGAGAAGAATGTTCTGAAAGATAAAAACCAAACATGTCAGTTGGAATGAAATCTTTGTTCATCCCTCACATTAACCATGTGTTTCTTTTGTTAAAAAATATACACATTTTTATTTTGATTTGGCCATTTTGGTGTGTGTCTGTGTGTGTTTTTATGTTATTAAAGATTTATTTTCCTGTCAACTTTCCACTTTGCCTATTTTATCTGTTTAATATTTTAAAGCTCAGCTCCTCGTGAGTAGAAGGACCTTGAAAATGTCATGCTAATGCACACTGATGCCATTCAGCAGTTCATGCGTTCCTTTAACACGTGGAGAAATTCTGCTACTTTAAAGCTAAATGTTAAACATCAGCAGTGAAATGCACATGTGGGTTTGACAGATGAATCTGGAGGTGACGGCGTCAAATTGCGTTTCACTTCTGAAAAAGCTGCAAGTGTGAATCAGTCCACCTTAATCCTTTCTGTTTTGCTTGGTTTGAAATCTAACATGCGTAGCTGATCTTTACATTATATTGCTTTCACATCTAGTGAGACGACCTGCGAAGTAGTGAACACAAGCAGGGTGAAGAATCACTCTTCTCTGTTCTTTCCCTTTGTGTGAATCAGGTACTCGTTTCAGGATGAGGAGGACATGTTCATGGTGGTCGATCTTCTGTTAGGAGGAGACCTGCGCTATCATCTTCAACAGAATGTACATTTTTCCGAGAGCACTGTGAAACTTTACATCTGTGAACTCGCCTTGGCACTGAACTACCTGCGCAGCAAACACATCATTCACAGGTAAAGCTCATGAACATCCACCTGTACACGTGTAGGTGGAATTACAGACAGTCAGTAGCTATGTTTACATGCGCACAGATTTTACATTCAGAACGAATTCATTCCGAACAGCGATTCCGAGTGTAGTGTTTACATGAACGTGATCAGATGATGTGCGTGTTTATATTTCTCAAGTGTACAATCGGTAGAATTTCTGACGTCACGATGTCATCACTGCGTGAAGGCGTACTGAACATGTACAGAAGGATACAGGTTCAGAAGGTAATCCAATCGAGCAAGTGCACAGCTATTATTTTCATATCAAACGGATTATCAGAGATCTATACCATCTCTTTTCAATCCGATTCAGTTCTCAATCGGAATGGAGTATTTCAGATGTAAACAAGCTGTTTATATGAAGAAATGTCATTCTGATCCAGCTTGAATCCGATTATTAACGGATTATTAGGGTCCATATAAATGTAGCTATTATAGGTTAATGACCACAGATTTTATCTAGCAACTCAAACACGTGCATATTTGAACTATGTAAAGTCACTCAGTCAGTCAGTGATTCAGTCACTCAGTCAGGCTTTGATTCATTCACTCAGTCAGTGATTCAGTCAGTCACTGATTCATTCAGTCAGTCAGAGAGTCAGTCAGTCAGTGATTCAGTCAGTCACTCATTCATTCATTCATTCATTCATTCAGTCAGTGATTCAGTCAGTCAGTGATTCATTCAGTCAGCCAGTAATTCATTCAGTCAGTCAGTGATTCAGTCGATCATTCAGTCAGTCATTCAGTCAGTCATTCAGTAAGTGATTCACTAACTCAGTGAGTGATTCAGTCAGTCAGTGAGTGATTCGGTCAGTCAGTCAGTCAGTGATTCAGTCAGGCTGTCAGTCAGTGATTCAGTCAGTCACTGATTCATTCAGTCAGACAGTAATTCATTCAGTCAGTGAGTCAGTCAGTCAGTCAGTGATTCAGTCAGTCAGTGATTCAGTCGATCATTCAGTCAGTCATTCAGTCAGTGATTCAGTCAGTCATTCAGTCAGTCATTCAGTAAGTGATTCAGTAACTCAGTGAGTGATTCAGTCAGTCAGTCAGTGATTCAGTCAGTGATTTGGTCAGTCAGTCAGTGATTCAGTCAGGCAGTCAGTCAGTGATTCAGTCACTCAGTCAGGCTTTGATTCAGTCAGTTAGTGATTCACTCATTGGTTCATTCAATCAGTCAGTCAGTGATTTAGTTAGTGATCCCATAAGTGATTAATTCAGTCAGTCAGTGATTCAGTCAGTCACTGATTCATTCAGTCAGTCAGAGAGTCAGTCAGTCAGTGATTCAGTCAGTCACTCATTCATTCATTCATTCAGTCAGTCAGTGATTCAGTCAGCCAGTAATTCATTCAGTCAGTCAGTGATTCAGTTGATCATTCAGTCAGTCATTCAGTCAGTCATTCAGTAAGTGATTCACTAACTCAGTGAGTGATTCAGTCAGTCAGTCAGTGATTCGGTCAGTCAGTCAGTCAGTGATTCAGTCAGGCAGGCAGTCAGTGATTCAGTCAGTCAGTGATTCAGTCAGTCACTGATTCATTCAGTCAGCCAGTAATTCATTCAGTCAGTGATTCAGTCAGTCAGTCAGTGATTCAGTCGATCATTCAGTCAGTCATTCAGTCAGCGATTCAGTCAGTCATTCAGTAAGTGATTCACTAACTTAGTGAGTGATTCAGTCAGTCAGTCAGTGATTGTCAGTGATTCGGTCAGTCAGTCAGTCAGTGATTCAGTCAGGCAGTCAGTCAGTGATTCAGTCACTCAGTCAGGCTTTGACTCAGTCAGTTAGTGATTCACTCATTGGTTCATTCAATCAGTCAGTTAGTGATTCAGTTAGTGATCCCATACAGTAAGTGATTAAGTCAGTCAGTCAGTGATTGATTCAGTCAGTGATTCACTTAGTCAGTCAGTGATTCAGTCAGTCAGTCATTCAGTCAGTGATTTAGCCAATGATTCTGTCAGCCAGTCTTGTCAGTCATTTGGTCAGTAATTCAGTTAGTCAGCCATCGATTCAGTCAGTGATTCAGTCAGTGATTCAGTCAGCCAGTCAAAATGGCTCTCCATTTGTCAGTTTGGTAAAAAATGCAATGCAGCAGTGAGTCATGTGGAATCGATTAGTTCCAGTCAATCATTTTACACAGAGTTAATTATTAGAACATTTTCAGAATATCTCCAGCCAAGAGAAATCCCAAACCATGACTGACTGTGAGAGTACGTTATGCCTCTGCTCACCTGAAATCAAGCTGGCAAATACATTATAAATAACTTTCCACCCTCGGAGGCAATGTTGGATACACGCTCCAAAAAAAGGACAATAAATGAGTTGAGGTGTTTCCTTCCCTCATTTCTGACGTCATTCACTTTGATGGAAGAGAAATTGCATCCATCTACCGTATGTGTTGTGATATGTTGGTGTTAGTGCAGGTGCTGATGTTGATTCTGGTTTTAAATTAATGAAAGATTCCACAGTTGTTTATTGGAATTGGTGGAAGGGAAAGATTGAAGTGTTGTGATGTTTTCATTCTCACATCATCTATATGTAAACAGACTGCATGGAAATTCTCACAGGGACGTACCGAGGACCGATTTATTTCAGCATTTTAATACATTTAAAACACACACACACACACACACACACACACACACACACACACACACACACAGAAAGTGTTTATTAATTATGTATCAGTTACAGGTTTATGTTTCTTTACACTTCTAAATGCTGGAATTTGTGTAGAGTGTGTACTGATAAGGAATAAACCCTACAGTACACGGCCTTAAGTGTATTTTCACATTGCCTTGTGTGTTTGTTGAATTATTAACACAAGACCGCTGCTCTATTAATGCGATCTTCAGAGACGCAGCTCTTCAAATAAATACCAAATAGCATGTGGGCTGAAATAAAAAGTCCAGCGCAAGAGCACGGCTAAGCACCATCCACATCAGAGCCAGTTTCGTTTAGAAAACGCTCCTGAAAATAACTGAACCTGATAAAATTGCTTGCTGTTGCATTATGAATTACTGTGCAGTAATAATTTGCAATTAATTTATTCCAGACATACTAATGAAGTCAAAATGCCCACCATTCATTTTAGAAATGTAGGTAGTTCAAAGTTAGACATTAGAAATGCATTTATACAGAGTCAGAAGCTGTAGATTTTGTAGAAATGTTTGTTGTAAAAACAGCCGTCTGTCTTCTCTTCCTCTCAGAGTAAATAATCCAGGTGGGATTCGAGCCCCAAAGCCCTCGCAGCGCTCAGGAAGTGGGAATCAGTGATGTCATTAACATCACATTTCTCTTTTACATTCACAAACACAGTCTGCTTCATCACCTTTTTAAATCATTTTAAATTTGCTCCACTTCTGCTCCTCTCTTATTAAAAATGAAATGAAAGAAGAGGATTAAAGTAATGACATGTGAAAGAAGCCCAGCTGGTTCGAGCCACTTCTTTTCCTCACTGGGGAGACGGAAACAGCAGTGGGGAAGATCAAGTTTCAGTGTGTGTGTGTTTCACTCTCCCATCACAGGGGAAAGCTTAGTTTATGCAGAATTGTGACAAATCAAACCACAAGCGCCGTCTCCAGTTTAATCCAGTTTGTTTTTCTGTAACACAGCAATTTGTTTGACCTTGTCGTCTCTCTGAGTTCAGAAACACCAGACGGGTTTTATATAACAGGACAGACAGACAGGGGAAGAGACAGACAGGTAGACAAACAGACACAGAGAGAGAGAGACAGACAGACATGTAAATAGATTTAGTTTAGTTTGAGTGTGAGTGTGGACTTTACAAGGTTCTCTTTTAGCTTTATTTGATATTTTAATTTAGGTTTTGTATAGGATAGACAGACAGGTAGAAAGAAAGAAAGAAAGAAAGGTGGTTAACCAGATAACTAGCCAACAGACAGACATACAGCTAGCTAGCTAGATAGAAAGGTAGTTAACCAGATAACTAGAAGAAGAAACCTTTATTTGGTCACATGCACACTTCAAGCACAGTGAAATTCATCCTCTGCATTTAACCCATCTGAAGCAGTGAACACACGCACACACACACCCAGAGCAGTGGGCAGCCACACCAGAGCGCCCGGGGAGCAGTCAGGGGTTTGGTACCTCGCTCAAGGGCACCTCAGCCCAAGGCCACCCCATGTCAACCTAACCTGCATGTCTTTGGACTGTGGGGGAAACCGGAGCACCCGGAGGAAACCCACGCGGACACGGGGAGAACATGCAAACTCCGCACAGAAAGGCCCTCGCCGGCCACAGGGCTCGAACCCGGACCTTCTTGCTGTGAGGCGACAGCGCTAACGACTACACCACCGTGCCGCTACCACAGACAGACATACAGCTAGCTAGATAGGTAGATGAGTAGAACAACACAGACATTCAGATGGCTAAACAGACAGACTGACTGATGGACAGACACGTGCACACACACACACACACACACACACACACACACACACACACACACACACGTCCCCAAACTGTGTGTAATATCAAAGGAGCTTCTCAGGAGGAAACGAGCTGCTGTGAGACTCAACGCTGTCTCATATTAATTACACCTTTAATAAGGACAGTGTTTTAGCTTCATCACAGTTCTAGATTGTTCCTTTCTCAGAATCTTGGCTGAGCTGCTCAGGGGATGAGCGTGTGAGAGTGAGTGAAGCGTTTCACAGTCCACAGGAAAACACCGTCTGACCCTCATGTGAGGACGTGGATCAGTTAAACAGGGACAGAGGAGCTAGAAGACAGAGCTTGGTGTGGTGTGCTATCCAGCATTCTGCTCACAGTCAGCACCATGTGGATCGTGCAGGAACTCAGCCCTTGCTGGAACCGTGTCGGTGTTACACCAGGGGACAAAACACACTTTAAAACATGCCATCCTGTTGTTGGATTTTACTCGAGTGTCACAGCAGCAGTCTGAGATTTTAATCCGAGATTTCTCACACTGACACGCCAACATGAGCAAGATGACGGTTTTGTCTGTGACAGAGCCGTCATGGTGAACATCACACAGCGTCAAGCTGACCGTAGACCAACAGTCCTCCTTCCTGTCTGTGAGAAAACGCACCTGTATCAGAGAGGGCTGGGTGTCACACTCCATCTGGTCCCTTTCTCTCAGCATATCTAGGGTGTGTAACAGAAGTGTGTATCAGGTGTGTGTGTGTGTGTATCAGGTATCAGCTCTGATCAGGATCCATGATGTAATGAGGTCATTAGATGCAGGTAATTGGTTGTCGGATCGGTGGAGCGAGAGAAGAGCACCGTATCAGATTCACACAGGCAGAGCAGATACGAGAACAAGATGTACAGTGTGTGTGTGTGTGTGTGTGTGTGTGTGTGTGTGTCCTGATGCTAACACCTGCCATGCTGTTTTATTTATCAGCAGTGGGTTATGGGTCGTCACTGCCCTCTTAATAGCTAAAGTGTTTCATGTGAAATTGGTTTCTTCTCCATCTGATGACTGATGAAATAATTTAAACTTATTTTAAAATGACAAAAACATGACACTTGGCTCGGTAAATATCATACTCAGGACATCATGTCTTAAACTCAGCCTTTTAATGTGTGCGTGTCTCATAATTATGGCACGTACCTGAGTATGCTGAAGTATTTAACTGATCTTTAATTGAAATAGTCCTGTAGATTGTTAAGTGAGTGTTTTCATCTCATCTCATTATCTGTAGCCGCTTTATCCTGTTCTACAGGGTCGCAGGCGAGCTGGAGCCTATCCCAGCTGACTACGGGTGAAAGGCGGGGTTCACCCTGGACAAGTCGCCAGGTCATCACAGGGCTGACACATAGACACAGACAACCATTCACACTCACATTCACACCTACGCTCAATTTAGAGTCACCAGTTAACCTAACCTGCATGTCTTTGGACTGTGGGGGAAACCGGAGCACCCGGAGGAAACCCACGCGGACACGGGGAGAACATGCAAACTCCGCACAGAAAGGCCCTCGCTGGCCACGGGGCTCGAACCCGGACCTTCTTGCTGTGATGCGACAGCGCTAACCACTACACCACCGTGCCGCCCTAAGTGAGTGTTTTGAATAGCAAAATATTTGAATAATGGCTATTAGAAATAAATCCTTTGGTTTCTGAGCCAAATTTACTGTGATGCGTCCTGGCGAGACTGAACTTGGCTTTACATCGTACAATTTTAAGGCCGACGTTGACGTTACAGACGAAAATCACACATCGTTAAAGAATTCTGCAGGAGTGAGATTTTGAGATCATGAGCTCTGTCTGTGTGGGACATTTCAGATCACAGTGTCAGAGTGAAAAACGAAGGGACAGCTATAAAAGAAAGGAAAACACTCACTGTGAAGAACGCATGAGTGTGTGTCGGGTTTCCGCACAAGCCGATTGATGACGTCAGCAGAACTTCGCTGTTTTGTTTAATCGCAGGTCTGTCATTAGAGGATCTTCATCCTTTGATCTGAAATGTAGAACACGTATCACGTTATATTCTGTCTCATAGAAAGAACATCAGCGTTTTGAGATCAATAAAACAGTTCCTCTGTGGCGCTGAGCTGCATCACAGCTCCATGAGGGTTATAAACAAATCGGTGCAAATGATCTTAAAAATTAAACATCACATGAAGGGTTTTACAGGGCTCTACGTTAACTTTGAGACATGGTTGTAGAAATCTGGTTGCCCGAACTCAGAACATGGTTGCCCAAATATTACATACTTTTTTCCTTTGAATATGCCACAAACACATATGCTTACAACGCAATGTTCACTCGCATGCTCTACTAATGCCTCTTAAAAGCTTATTTTGTTGATTTTCTTATCCTTCTTTGTGTTCCCTTGGTTTCTGGGTTCAATTATATCGTGTCTAACCACTTTTTGTGTAAACCACCATGAATGTGCATTGCCATTATTATTATGCCTATCAGCATGATCAGTATCAGTTGAATGGCTGGTCCTAGCTCTGGGCTCAACTGATTCAACATCCAAATTGGGATCATCTTTGGAGAGTTTGCTGGGTGGCCCAGGTTCATTCTCAGGTTTGACCAACTTCAATCCAGGAAACTCTGAATACCAGCTGGGAATAACAGTTCTTTGCCTTTTCACCTCATACAGTTTCTTTGAATCCACTGATGAGCTTGATTGGGTTTTCTTTTTCTGCTCTTCCTTGTCTTTGTTTATTTTAAAAACCAAATTTCTCCAAACCAGACATAATGCCAGAGTTTGTGACTTTAATGTTTATTTTAGGGGCGGCACGGTGGTGTAGTGGTTAGCGCTGTCGCCTCACAGCGAGAAGGTCCGGGTTCGAGCCCCGTGGCCGGCGAGGGCCTTTCTGTGTGGAGTTTACATGTTGTCCGCGTGGGTTTCCTCCGGGTGCTCCGGTTTCCCCCACAGTCCAAAGACATGCAGGTTAGGTTAACTGGTGACTCTAAATTGAGCGTAGGTGTGAATGGTTGTCTATGTGTCAGCCCTGTGATGACCTGGCGACTTGTCCAGGGTGAACCCCGCCTTTCGCCCGTGGTCAGCTGGGATAGGCTCCAGCTCACCTGCAACCCTGTAGAAGGATAAAGCGGCTACAGATAATGAGATGAGATGTTTATTTTATTTTTTTATTTATTATTCAACCTTCTCAGACGCTGTCTGTATCAACAAGCATTGACACTAGCGCCCTGTGCGAGTAATGCGGTAATTAGTCATGTAGTGAAGGACATACCAATAGAACACTGAATATGCACTACGCGATAATTATTAGCAATGGGAAACTGCATTTCGAGCCCGCGATGTGCAAATGTGAATTCCGCTAGTTGTTGAACATCCCCTAATGATAACATGGACGCGGTCTTTCCGAGTCAAACAGTCGCAAATCGTGATGGAATTTCATCATAATATGAATGAATAAACATTGTTTTTCACGTAAGTTGACATATTTGGGTAGTTGCCCGATCGGGCAAGCATTTGTGAGAGTCTGGTTGTCCGAATCTATTGAATGGTTGCCCCGGGCAATCGGGCTACTGTTAATGTCGAGCCCTGGTTTTAGCCCTGTGATGACCTGGCGACTTGTCCAGGGTGTACCCCGCCTTTCGCCCGTAGTCAGCTGGGATAGGATCCAGCTCGCCTGCGACCCTGTAGAACAGGATAAAGCGGATAGAGATGATGAGATGAGATGAGATGAGATGAGATGAGATGAGATGAAGGGTTTTGTTTATCAGCAAAGGTCAGTATAAGAACATGATTTTTTTCTCTCATTGGTAAACGAATAAAAATCACTAGATGCTTCATGTGAGCTGCTGTCTGTGTCACTCCACCTCTGAATAACAAACTGATAGATCAGACATAACCTGATTATCTCAGATGCTCTTGTGATTTGTCTACCTGCGTATTTCAGGACAGACTGAAAGGTGTGAGACACAGCACTTCGTTTCTGTTATACATTTATTACCATCAGGTTGAGAAATCACCTTAAAGCAAGTGTGTGTGTGCTACTATTAATCGTGTGTGTCATGGTTTACTTACAGACAGAAAACAACAAATGGAAAAACGATAAAGAGCCTTAAAAAGACCAGTGAGGCAGATAGAGGACAGGAATAAAAAGCACAGTAGAGACAAATGATTAAAAAGCACGTATATAAATCATGAGCCAGATGAAAAGTCCGTCCATGCAAACATTACATTACGTAATATAGTGATTGTGAAAAGAAAGGCTGTATCCCAAAACACACAGAGTAACAGCGGTGAGTGATCTTGGCTTCTTCAGACAGCGCTGAGGAAATAACAGTGTTCTCGGAGCATTATTCATCAGGGCGCAATTTTAACGTGGCTTACATAATGCCTTCAGGAGGACACTGCGCTTTCCCCCGACTTCACATTTATATTTCAAACAGCTCTCTTCACCAGACCCTAATCAGAGCTGAAAGCACTCGTGTTGGAAAACATCCAGCTCGAAGATGAATTTGGACAGCAGGAGTGTTCGCTTTCAGCCCTCCAGCGTTCACACCATCCCACAATCAATAAACCACTCAAACGACTCGCCGACCGCTAAGACGAGGAACCTGAGCACAACGCAAAGTTCAGAACATTATGGGATAAAGATGTACATAATTTAATGCTTTTTTCAAAACCTGATCTCCATCTCTACTGCATCTGTGATTAATGAGTATTGAGAAATAAAAAAAACCCAGACAGTTTACTACAAACTCACTTAAAATGGAAGTCTGTGGTTTTGGGAATCAGTGGTTGATCTATTTTTACACCACAGTGCTGCTGCTGAGTTCTGGACCCTGATTGGTCAGAAGGTGTTGATTAAGTAGCGCAGCTGAAAAATCACAGATTTATTTATAATTAATGCACTCGTTCTATCTAATAGTGCCGCTCCCAATGTAAGAGAATATGGAAAAGCGTTGACCTGATTTTTGATGGCTTTTGCGACTGTATGGTGTTCATACATCTGTACGTGTACCACCACAGGGAACCCAATCGTAAGTGCAAGACAACATATCTAATAAACACTTGACCACCGGACAACGAAATTTGTCTTTATTATTATTCTCTCCACATTCACTGGATATGAGCAATCACACACTCTGATTGGCTACTCTACTACTAGGATATCAGCTCATATACCGTGAGTAGAGAAAAACAAAATGGCGGAGCGTGTTGCTGAACCAACCGAGGATGAAATAAAAACTCTACTCGAAAACAAAACCCCAAAAATACAAAAAAAGCAACAAAATATGGAATAAAAGTACTTCATGGTAAGAACGTATCTTTTTTATTTTTCAAGAATTATTATTATTATTATTATTATTATTATTGCATTTTTCACAAATTGCTCCTGTCATTTCACCGGTTTATTTACATTCTTCCTCTTTAAGCATTAAAATTTGTTGAATTTTTTTAGACTGGTTCAAAAGCTCAAAGAAGTTTGAAAATTACAGAACTGAAATGTCCAAGGAAGAATTAAATAAATGTCTAAAGCTGTTCTATACCTCGGCACGACAGCACTTTCTGCAAAAAAACACTACTAAAGTCAATCCATGCCGCCATCGATAGGTTTTTAAGAAGTCTGCCTCAGCAGAAATTATTTTGTCAGACGTTTTGTCGAAAGTTATTTATCAAATTTGCAAAAAATAAAAATGCTCTGTTTCTCAAAATCCAGTGAACGTGGATAGAATAAAACAGTTATTCCACTCAATCTTGGTGCTACGCGCCTCATCAGTTATCAGCTCACTCAATTTCGTGGAATAACTGTTAAATGTAAGATAGATGGGTTTTATCCAGCGCTTATTTTTAATTTGCTTTTAAAAAAATAATGTGGGATTATTTACTAATGTTTTTTAGGGAAAATATTTGACACTTTCATATAAAATGAGTTAAAATAGTTCTCTCACTTGTTGAACAGTTTGTGCTGTGTAAGGGCGACAGACGGATGTAAGTGCAGGAAGAGTTTTACTGAAAATACGCTCACAAACAGATCCAAAATGGAGACAACGGCCGAGTGGAAAACCAGGCAGTGGTGGAGTGAGGCACAGACAGGATATCAGAGGGAACACAATACTCACAATCCAAAAACACAAACCGGGTCAAAACCAGAAAAGTGATACAAAATACAAGGCTTTGACAAAGTCTGTGTGTTACTGAGAGTCCTTATGTAAATGTATGTGCTGTGATTGAGCTCTAATCAGGAACAGGTGCATGGTCGTTAGGCACTGTGCACTCCTATTATTCTATTCAGGGTGATTTTGTGCCCTTGCAGATATTTTGCTCATACACTCATCAGGAGCTCCTCTTTTAGGCACTGCCAAAACAACTATATTACGTTATTGTTTCTATAGCAACAGCTCATTCACAGAGACTCGTACAACAGACAATCTATAAATACTGTGATATGAAAAAAATAATCATTGATATGGTGATGCAGAGGTGTTTATTTCTGTAACGTTTCTGGAAGGAGTCTCCAGTGTCAGCGCTTTCTAACAGTCCGAGGGAACTTTGTAACTAAAGTTTTCTGACGTCTTCAGGACAGAGCAGACGAAAGGAGATTCTCTGCATTTTTTTTAAATTAACTTCAAGAAGGAGAAAATATTGGGGCTGGATGAGAGAGGGAACGACTGTTTATAGGTGCTGTAGGATAAGTGATAAAAGAACAGGAACTAACTGTTTCACAGGACAGTAAATGGAGCTACACAGTTATACTCAGGTAAACATTATGACGTGCTGTTTGTTAATAAATTAAATTTGTCAAATCATTGTGGTATGAGAGGAGTAAAACACTTTGGGGCATGTTGTTATAGGAAAATCATCTACGTCATATCGTGTTTTATTCCTGACTCGTCCATCGTGCAGCTGGGAACTCTGGTCCCCGTTGTCCAGGCTGCTGATTTATCTGATGTGTTTGTGTCCTTCTGAAGAACCGTCCACTTTTACATTTATCAGCTGTAACGTTTGTCACCCTGTGACTGTGTGTAACTGCCATTCTCTCTTTCTGTTGTTGTTGGAACAGAGACATCAAACCTGATAACATCTTACTGGATGAACACGGTGAGTCATGCAGCTAAAACACCGCACTGTTTATAAACCATCTCTCTCTCTCTCTCTCTCTGCAGCTTGTCCCTCCTTTCACTGCTGTAATTTGTCCCTCAGGCTCTGAACCCTGAATCAAATTTAATTAAATCGAATTAATCAAATTAATTACATGAATTTAATTTAATGAGTTAATTAGAATATTAACGAGTCCACAGTGTTAAGGTCTCAGTGTTCCAGTAGAGATGACGGTTTTCTGGCTTCCACAAGCAACACGACACAACAGAGCGATCAGACACCGCGAGGAGCTTCGCACACAAACACGCTACACATCAAGCATGCGATTAGTCTTGGGGGCGTCGTGGCTCGGGTGGCTGGGGCGCCGTGCCATGGGTCCGGGGACCCGGGTTCGGTTCCGACCCGAGGTCATTTCCCGATCCGTCTCTCTCTCCCGCTCATTTCCTGTCCTGTGTCTGCACTGTCCTATCCAATAAAGGTGACAAAAAGCCCCCCCCCCAAAAAAAAAAAATCTTAAGCATGCGATTAGTCTTTAACTAACGAGGGCGTGGCAAAGCCACGACAGGCGACTTTAAAGTGCCATTCCACCATTGGATGTATTCTTTGGCATAAAATACAATATATTTTGACAACATATATAAATGGTATCACTAGATAGAGAAATCTTTTAGCTTCAAAATGATATATCAAACATAATTTTTTGACAACGACAAGTATATTAATTTTGCGACCAAAGTCACCTACCCTTTTAATTTCCGCGCGGTAGTGAAACGTGATGTCATCGGCAGGTTCCCCTTCTTGTGTACCACGTGTCGGTCTATTTTTAGACCAGGAAACCCCCAAAGTGAGAGAGTCATTTCTCCTCGTGTATGGGGGCCAAAAAAATTGCGAAAAATTTTGAGTTAATCTTTGAGTTAGCTAGATTTATTGGTATTAGCTAGATTTATTGGTATTATTTTTATCGCATTCTATCCGCCATTGCTGATAATATGTGCCACGTCACGTGGTACACAAGAAGGGGAACCTGCCGATGACATCACGCGCGGAAATTAAAAGAGTAGGTGACTTTGGTCGCAAAATTAATATACTTGTCGTTGTCAAAAAATTATGTTTGATATATCATTTTGAAGCTAAAAGATTTCTCTATCTAGTGATACCATTTATATATGTTGTCAAAATATATTGTATTTTATGCCAAAGAATACATCCAGTGGTGGAATGGCACTTTAATGTGCAGCAATAATCTTGTTTTCATGAAATTTTAACAGCGCCACCTGCAGTACTGGAAAACTCGTACATAGTCAAACAATATGGAGCCTCAGCATGGGGTCTGGTTTCCATATTAAATACGCAGTCGAGCTGAAGAGCTTCACTCTGCATTTACATCATACAAACCGTAGAAATAAAAAAGAAAACAACAAACAGTCATCATCGTCATTTTATCACAAAACTTTTACTCGTTGCTGCCTGAGTTTACATTTTATACACAACCTGCGATCAGCGAAAACATCTGTCCTCCTCAGCTCCTCTTCACGCACGATTGATGCTGATACATGGGCTTTCATACACAGGACTGTTCAAAAGTCTTAGGCCCCCTATTTTTTTTTCATACAAACTTCTTTGTTATAGATTTCTATTTTATGACTTCTACATTATCGAGTCGGTAAAAAAAACATTCTAGAGTTCCAAACGTTCGGTTTTTTCAGCACAAAATGAAATGTTACAGAAAAAAAGTTTGTATCTGAGCAGCATATTCCACAAGAGAGCACTTTTCAGATGAAAAAAGAAACCATAATGAAGGCTGCTGGGTCTCATCTCATTATCTGTAGCCGCTTTATCCTGTTCTACAGGGTCGCAGGCGAGCTGGAGCCTATCCCAGCTGACTACGGGTGAAAGGCGGGGTTCACCCTGGACAAGTCGCCAGGTCATCACAGGGCTGACACATAGACACAGACAACCATTCACACTCACATTCACACCTACGCTCAATTTAGAGTCACCAGTTAACCTAACCTGCATGTCTTTGGACTGTGGGGGAAACCGGAGCACTCGGAGGAAACCCACGCGGACACGGGGAGAACATGCAAACTCCACACAGAAAGGCCCTCGCCGGCCACGGGGCTCGAACCCAGGACCTTCTTGCTGTGAGGCGACAGCGCTAACCACTACACCACTGTGCCGCCAGGCTGCTGGGTTTTGGTGTAAAATGAAGAAGTGAGTGTGACAGTCAAAGTGTCCAGAAGAACTGCGGCTGGTTCTGTAAGACGCTCAGGAAAACCTACAGCTCATTTGCTTGAAAAGTCTTGAAGACGTTTCGCCTCTTGTCCGAAAGGCATCCTCAGTTCTGTCTGACTAAAGGGAGTATCCAGTATTTATCCTCTCATGGATCATCATAGAATCAGAATCAGAATGCTGATGGCTGCATTGTAGGTGGCTGATAAAAGATGTCATAGACACCCACCTCTGTTCAGTGATGGTCGTTCCAGGTTGACAAAAATGAACGATCCTCTCTGGCTAAGATGTCCGCCAGTTTTCTGGAAGTCCTCTCATACTCCCGCACCAGTGAAGGGATCTCATCCCAAAGTGCATAGAAACATATCTGTGAAGATACTCAGTCATCCAGGTACATAGTAATCTGTGGTTGGTAGAAGAGAGCAACTGGACTTGCTTGAAAAGTCTTGAAGACGTGGGGGTCTATGACATCTATCAGCCACCTACAATGCAGCCATCAGCATTCTGATTCGGATTCTATGATGATCCATGAGAGGATAAATACTGGATACTCCCTATTAGACAGACAGAACTGAGGAAGCCTTTCAGACGAGAGGCGAAACGTCTTCAAGACTTTTCAAGCAAGTCCAGTTGCTCTCTTCTACCAACCACAGATTACTATGTACCTGGATGACTGAGTATCTTCACAGATATGCTACAGCTCATTTCCATATAAAACTGCACTGGACCTCAGACGGAGATTTTGTTTTTTAAAGCAAAGGGTCGTCTCACACCAAATACTGACTTTGTTTCATTTATTATGGCTCACTGATTACTGTTTATAGTATTTTTTTTAATGTTGAAACATTTAATTATTTTTAAGCCATTTTTGGTCGACAGCATTTCTTTACATGTGCCGAAGAGTTTTGTACAGAGCTGCATGTTAGCGTTTACTGAGTAATCACCAAAATGTATAACTTCTGCAGCTACATTTATATAAAATTAGATTCTGTATAGATGGAGAGAGAGAGAGAGAGAGAGAGAGAGAGAGAGAGAGTATTATGAATGGAGGAGGTAAGAAGAAAAGGAAGATTGAAAGAGAGAGGGTTTCCGAGAGAGGGACAGACAGAAAAAGAGACAGAGACGAGCAGAGAGAGAGAGAGAGAGAGAGAGCTCTTTGAAAAATAGCTGATGTATTTTGGTGCCTAATGTTGCGTATCATTCACATTTGAAGTATCATTCAAGTTTGAAAAATGTCTCAATGAAGTAGTCTCTCTCTCTCTCTCTCTCTCTCTCTCTGTCTCTCTCTCTCTCTCAGACGCTTTCCCCCCGCACTTACAAACCTGCCCTGATTTTTTGCACACATGAGAGTCGCCCTATTTCCAAGGTGACTGGCTCACACTTCCCTCCCTCATTACATCCGTTAGCCTTTTTCAGCTCTTCTGCACCAAAATAACTCAAAATAACACACATACAGATGGGCTTATAAACACTTATACACACTATAAACACAGTCATTAATACGAGTGTCTTTATAACACAGTGTGTAGATCTACATAAAGCAACATAATCCTCTAAAGCAGCAAACGAGAACCACAAAGCTTATTGTTTTTAAAAGAAACCTGTGGTGTGACAGACAAGCACGTACTCTGTTGCTGGAAGAAAGCATGTGTGTGGGGGGGGGTTGTTTTTTTACGCCGTGATGAAAACCATGACATTGGATCAGACAGTTATCATACTGCAAGATTATCATATTATTCCAGCACTAATTCTAGCCACCTGCTGCTGAAGGTTAAATGAGAGATGTGTGTGTGTGTGTGTTTCTGATCTCTCAGGTCACACTCATCTGACCGACTTCAACATTGCTGCTATCGTCAAAGACGATTTAAAAGCCACATCCATCGCTGGGACAAAGCCATACATGGGTGAGAGATTCTACACACACACACACACACACACACACACACACACACACACACACACACACACACACTTGTTTTAACTCTGTGGAGTTTTAGCTTGATATGAACTAGTTTCTGGCTTTAGATCCCATCACCACTCGTTGATTCCATCATCACACAGCCATTTTGTGTCCCATTTACAAATCTGTGTGTAAACTATAAAACACAGATAAAGTTTCCTTCACAGCAGTAATCAGTGGGGTCCAATAGATTGAGCGCAAGTGAAAATTGATTGTTCTTTTATAATTTAATACAACAAATTGTATTATTGCCAATAACTGTCAATGAGCTGTTACTATGGAAACGATAATGTATTCAAACAGTTTTTTTTTCTGTTGTCCTGAAAATCTGCTCAGTGAGAAACTCTGGGATGTCCAATCTTTTCATATTCTATTAAGAATCAAAAACTCAGATGGTGCATCCCAGGTTTTATTAAAAAAATGTATATCTATCTTGTTTATTTTGGCTCTCTGGTGTATTGCTGTATTGCGCTGTATAGAACAGAGTTTATTGCCACTTGCACAAGTACACTGCAGTACAGGCACCTTGGAATTCTTGAGCGTTTTCCACGAGTCAGCTTCATAGACCTTTTTTTTTTAAACCCACACAAGAGAGACAATTCACAAATATCTCATCTCATCTCATTATCTGTAGCCGCTTTATCCTGTTCTACAGGGTCGCAGGCGAGCTGGATCCTATCCCAGCTGACTACGGGTGAAAGGCGGGGTTCACCCTGGACAAGTCGCCAGGTCATCACAGGGCTGACACATAGACACAGACAACCATTCACACTCACATTCACACCTACGGTCAATTTAGAGTCACCAGTTAACCTAACCTGCATGTCTTTGGACTGTGGGGGAAACCGGAGCACCCGGAGGAAACCCACGCGGACACGGGGAGAACATGCAAACTCCACACAGAAAGGCCCTCACCGGCCACGGGGCTCGAACCCGGACCTTCTTGCTGTGAGGCGACAGCGCTAACCACTACACCACCGTGCCGCCCCCAATTCACAAATATACAAAACAATATACATTCTAAAATAAAAAACACACACTATAATACACAGTAAAAATAACAAAAAACAGTGAGAGTACTAAACAGAGCTATGTAAGGCTGTCATTAAACTGAGTGTAACTGTATAGAAATAAATATATAAAGTAATAAATATCTATCTGAAATGGTATTGCACATATTAGGTGAGTATTGCACATTTTGGTTGAGGAGGTAGAGATAGAGGTTAAAAAATCCACTTATATTGCACATGGAGACATTGTGTGTGCGTGAAGAGTAATCGATGAGGTAGTTAGCTGTCCAGAGTTTGAGTGGGTTGTGGTAAGAGGTGCTTCATTCCCTCCTTAATGTCCTGTGCCACCAGCCTAACGACAGAAGGAAAGAAGCTGTTTTACAGTCGGGCCCTGTGAGTGCTGATGCTTACAGGCCTGTGGTGTCTCCGGTTGTAGCCCGTGATCACCCACTTGAACAGAGCATAAGCCGGGCAGTGTTTGTCTTTAAGGATGCTCTGTGCTTTCCTTCTGCAGCGCTGGGTGTTCATAGTGTCAATGGAGGGGAGATCAGAGCCAATGACTTTCTCTGCTCTTTTAATTACCTGCTGTAGCGATTCCTCTCAGCCAGGGTGATGTTGCCACACCATACTGTGATACCACTGGTGAGGATGCTCTCAACAAGTCCTCTGTAGACTTGGATGAGGGGCTGGCGTCTAAGTCTGGCCTTCTTCAGCAGTCTGATGAAGTACAGCATCTGCTGGGCTCTTTTCACCCAAATTGCAGTGTTTTTAGCCCAGCTGAGGCCTCCTGAAATGTGAAGGCCCAGGAACTTATAGCCGTCAGTCCGCTTCACCTCAATCCCCCTGATGGTGAGAGGCTGCAGAGGACGGGCTGTCCTCCTAAAGTCTATTATGAGTTCTTTCATTTTTTTCTGTGTTAAGGACAAGATCATTGTCCTCTCCATAGGCAGTGATCTTGTGAACCGAGTCCCTGTATGACGACTCATCCCCCGCTCTGATGAGGCCAAGGATGGTTGTGTCGTCCACATACTTGATGACAGGATTGTCCTGGGTGGATCCACAGTCATGTGTGTACAGTGCGAAGAGTTTGGGGCTGAGGCAGCAGCCCAGCGCTAGCTGTGAGCTCAGCAGAGACCTTCTTTCCCATCCTCACCACTTGTGGCCTGTCAGTGAGGAAGCCCAGGATCCAATTACAGGTGGGTGTTGGTACTCCCAGGTTCGCCAGCTTAGCGGTCAGTTTCATCGGCCTGATCGTGTTAAAGGCAGAGCTGTAATCCAGGAACGATAGCTGCACGTATGTGTTTTGAGTGTCCAGGTGTTGCAAGATGCAGTGAAGCGCCAGTGCCACCACATCGTCCACTGATCTGTTCATGCGATAGGCAAACTGAAGAGGGTCCACTATGTCTGGAACCACAGAGTTTATGTGTTGCAGAACCAGCTTCTCCAGACACTTCACAGCAACTGATGTGAGTGCCACAGGTCTAAAATCATTCATTATGGTTGTGTTTGTTTTTTTGGGGACTGGCACTATGACAGAGGACTTACAGATGCATAGAACAGTTTCCTGCGAGAGTGAGGTGTTAAAGATGTCTGTGTACACCTCCGCCAGCTGTTCTGCACAGGCCTTTAAGACTCTCAGTGCCGCACGGTCAGGTCCCTCTGTCTTGCAGGGGTTCAGCTTCCTCAGAGCTCTGAGGACGTGTGTGTATGGTATCGGATACAGTCTAACAGGATTACAGGCGTAATTGACCTCCAGTCTAATCTCGTAATGCTGAGTGATGGATGTGAGATTTTATCAGAAAGAGATCAGTGCTGTGGAAAAGCTCCATGTTTATTTTATGAACGAATATGAATACTGATCCCGAGCTGACAGTAAAACAGAAATGGAGAAGAACTGAAGATCTGAGCTGAACATAATTTCTTATATCATGTGTGTATGTAACTCACTCAGACATTTTATAAGATCTGAATTTGCCTACACACACCTCCAGGTCTGTATAGTGCGTGTTTTACAAAACCACTGTGATCCTGTAGATGAGCTGGTTTGGAGAGAGCACTAACCGTATCATACTGTACCATCTCTCATTTGTGTCCTTCTGCAGCTCCAGAGCTTTTCCAGACGTTTGAGGGAGCACATCCGGGTTACTCGTTTGCAGTGGACTGGTGGTCTCTGGGTATAACAGCTTACGAGCTGCTACGTGGTCAGGTGACATGACAAACTTCCAGCAGATCTGGGATCAGTTGATCAGAGCTCGTTTAGTATTACTGCAGCAATCTTTCTGAATATATCACCACAGTAATGGGATAACATGATGAGATCATTCTGAGCGTAGTGACTTAATTCTGCAGCCAACATCTTTATCCTTCATCTTCATCCTAAATGAGTCTTTCAATGCCACACCTTAATTTAAAAAAAAGTATAAATGTTATTATTAGTAATCTTATTATCAAGGTAAAAGAAATGGCTGCCAGTTTATCAGTGTGACACACGGATCTGAAACAGACCACTCTATTGAAGATACATGATGAAGTAGACATGGGTGTATCAGTTTGTATAAAATAGATCAGCGTTAATCTGACCTGTCCCACGCTGACGTATTTTCCAGAGGCCGTATATAATGCGCTCCAGCACGCCCACCTCAGAGATCCTGCAGTCCTTCCATAAAGTCCATCCCTGCTATCCAGCCGCTTGGTCAGTAGAGATCAAGTCTCTGTTGAGGAAGGTAAAACCGCGAGAAAATAACATGCTTTCATATCAGTGATTTTCTATATATATATATATATCTGTCCACATTCACTGGATATGAGCAATCACACACTCTGATTGGTTACTCTACTACTCGACTATCAGCTCATATACCATAAATAGAGAAAAACAAAACGGTAGAGTGTGTTGCTGAACCAACTGAGGACAAGATAAAAACTCTACTCAAACAAAACCCCAAAAATTACCAAAAAAAAAAAAAAGGCAACAAAATATGGAATAAAAGTATCTGATGGTAAGAACATATGGGACATTCCACTGAATGGGTGCCATTTGCTTGCTCTACCACTCCCAAATTAAACTTAATTTGTTATATCTTTTCAATGCTGATTATAATAACACACACATTTAACTATTCAAAATGTGTATTGGTCAACCTCAGGCTATGTTACAAGGTTTGGAAGTCAAAGATGGCTGCATTTTTTTCAGTCCTGTTACCAAAACTCTGAAAGTAACAGGACTGAGTTTTTAGCCTAGGATTAGCTAATACATGGAATTAAGCCACATGGCGTCATCGCTAATAGCATAACCACACTTAGCACATTCTAGTGATTTACCAAAAATCTGTATTTTTAAAATAAACAAATATCATCTAAGAAATAATTTAAGTAACAGGACAGTATGTTGACATTGACCTTATCAGTCAAAGTTAAAAAAATCATCAAATATACAGAAAAGTAAATGACAGAACTAACTTTTGGTCTTCCCATGGCCTTCAGAAGACACAACTGATGCAACTTCCTGTTGAGCATATGATTTATGGAATGTTCCAAATTTGTCAGATGGAGTAATATGTTTGGGTAACAGGACTGAGTGAAAACCCAGGGACACGACTAAAATGTGTATTTTAACTAAGATATTGTGGATTTCTTATGAAAAAAATATATTTAAACCATGGATAGGATATGGAGTCACACAACAGTGCAAAAGAAATACTGTTTCTGAAGGATTTTAATCATAATATTTCATAGTTAAGTATAGAGTGCGGGGACCGGTAACACATGCTATTTTTCAGTGTTTTAGGTAGTTTTTATTAATCCTTACAATTATATATCTTAAATTTGAAATCAGATCAATGTGCAGGACATTCTGCGTAATAAGGAAATGTATTTTAAAGTACATTTTTACGTGCATTTGTACATATAATTTTCTAGGGACGGAAATGGCACCGATTCGGTGGAATGGCTCATATATATTTTTTATTTTTTAATAATTATTATCACATTTTTCACAAACTGCTCCCGTTATTTCACCGGTTTGTTTACATTCTAAGCAGAAATGATTTTGTCGGACGTTTTGTATAAAGTTATTTATTGAATTTGCAAAAAAATAAAAAATAAAATGCTCTGTTTCTCAAAATCCAGTGAATGTGGATAGAATAAAACAGTTATTCGACTCAATCTCATCGTACATGGATTATAGACAGCTCGGTGCTACGCGCCTCATCAGCTATCAGCTCATGTACGACTCGATTTTGTGGAATAACTGTTAATATATTTAGGCACTGCTTAAAAGCGGAGCTCCAGAGGAGTGTAAACTGGGTTAGTAAATAATCCCAGGTTATTTTTTTAAAAAGCAAATTAAAATAAGGGCTGGATAAAAACCCATCCATCTTATGGAAATAAAGATACAAATTTTATTGTCTGGTTGTCAAGTGTTTATGAGATGCGTTGCCTGGCTCTTACGATCGCGTTCCCTGTGGTAGTATACATACATCATTCATTCATCATTCGTGTTGTCGTAAACGCCATCAAACATCAGGCCAGTGCTTTTCTATATTCTCTTAAGTCTGGAGCTCTGCTATTAAATGCAATAAGGCAGAACATCTGTGTAGTGTTTTTTAATATTGTGAAGATTTTAGTTTCTTTTTTTGCATTAATTTGACCTTCCTGTACAACTCATGTTTTTAAAAAAGTACATTTGTGCGTTGAAAAATAAAACGTGCGCACCATGTTTCAGCTGCTGTGTGTCGATGCACAGAAGCGTCTCTCGTCTCTCTCTGAGCTGAAGGACACGGAGTGTCTCTCCAGTGTGAACTGGGACGCTGTGCTTAATAAACACATCCCACCAGGCTTCATCCCTAATGTAAGGGTCAAACACACACACTCTTCAAAATCTCAGTGTCTCTTCTGTTCATCTCAGTTAAGTAGAGAATGAAAAACTCTGGGGCGGCACGGTGGTGTAGTGGTTAGCGCTGTCGCCTCACAGCAAGAAGGTCCTGGGTTCGAACCCCGGGTCCGGCGAGGGCCTTTCTGTGTGGAGTTTGCATGTTCTCCCCGTGTCCGCGTGGGTTTCCTCCGGGTGCTCCGGTTTCCCCCACAGTCCAAAGACATGCAGGTTAGGTTAACTGGTGACTCTAAATTGACCGTAGGTGTGAATGTGAGCGTGAATGGTTGTCTGTGTCTATGTGTCAGCCCTGTGATGACCTGGCGACTTGTCCAGGGTGTACCCCGCCTTTCGCCCGTAGTCAGCTGGGATAGGCTCCAGCTTGCCTGCGACCCTGTAGAAGGATAAAGCGGCTAGAGATAATGAGATGAGATGAGATGAGATGAAAAACTCTGTGTGTGTTGTGCTGCAGCAGGAAAATAATCAGTGAAATCAAGTGAAGTGTTTTATTCCTCTGATACTACAGCGTTCTGACAATTATTACAATTTAATGAATTAAAGAATGAGATCATACAGTGGTGCTTGAAAGTTTGTGAACGCTTCAGACTTTTCTATATTTCTGCATAAATATGGCCTAAACCATCATCAGCTCAACAGATGACCTCAGTACGATAGAAATGCTGAAATATTTGGAAGATTTTCCTCAATAAACGACCAAGTATAATGTTTTTGTCTCATTTGTTTTCACGGAGATGTCTTTATCTTCTTTTAGGATTTGATGTTGTTTTAGGTCATATTCATGCAGAAATTTAGAAAATTCTAAAGGGTGCACAAATTTTCAAGCACCGCTGTACTTTTTATCCATTTACAGTTACATGCTGTGACATAAAAACATACATGAAAATCCCTCACCTTTTGGCGAAATTCGTCGTTTTGAAACCAAAATGTGTTTGATATTGTGTTTGATATTGACCCAAAGGGCAAGGAGGTCGCTTCGCATCCATAGACAGTTCGTGCCAGTTTGCACCTCCTCCTCCTGCTTTGATATTGACGCGATAGCAACGAGTACATCTCGCTGCGAAGGGCAAGCAGCATCATTTCGCACCTCTTCTCCTGCTGGCCAAAGCGTGCACACATCAGTCAGAGTGCAGACCAGACCGCTGGAAGCTGGATTGAGTCATCAGACTGAATTTCCTACTTTTTTTAAGCTTTCCTGATTGCTATCAAAACAAACAAAACTTCAGCATTCGAAAGAGGGCGTGCGCGTCTTTTGACAATCCCTGTGTCCGAAATTGCTCGCTACTCACTATATAGACCCCTTCGCAGTAAACGTCATTCATACGTAAGCGGAAATTGCGCGCGCAGCCTGGACTCAAAAAAGACTCAGCGAATGCCTAGTTGTTGTGTTGTCGGGTGTCAGAATCGTAGCAGTGATGGGGTTAAAATGTACAGAATTCCAGCAGGATCTCACTCATTCCAAAAAAATCGCCGACGTCTATGGCTACAAGCCATCAAACGTGTAGACTGGGATTTTTAAAAAAAAATACCAACCTCACATTAAAAACTTAACCTGAATTTTTAATCATAGAATAGCATGGACATGTGTACTATGTGATTTATTTTATACAGTTTTAACATTACTTTTGTTTTTACTTATATTTTGGTAAGATGCGGATTCTCATTTCCTTTTTGTTTATTGTAATAGGAAAGTGTTTAATTAGTATTTAAATATTTTTTTTTATTGCTTGTAGTGTGTGTAGGTAACAGATGGCCGTGAAAATGTTCCATACATAATAATGAGTCTCTTGGCTCTTGGGTGCACGCTCCATCTGCCCCAGTTTAGTTTTTATAATTGTATTTTTTTTTTTTAAAATACGACCTTAGAGACGGAGACTAAACTGTGACCCGACGTTCGAGCTGGAGGAGATGATCCTGGAGTCGAAGCCACTGCACAAGAAGAAGAAGAGATTAGCGAGGAAGACGAGGGATCAGGGCTCTGACGGATCTCCGCAGGTAAAACCCCAGCAGTGTGCACGATTACCTTTTCATTTTCTGTTTGTTTCTACACTTTTATTAGCTTCACTGTATAATGTCACAGACTTTTTATAAAGTTTTATGAAAATGAAGTCTTTACTGAGTCTTACTGATGGAGAAGCCGTGACAGCGTATAAAGACAGAAACATGTTCTTCATCAGTATGAGGAAAAGACATTCTGGAAAGCTGGTAAAACAAACCAACTGCCATCTCACACAGACTCCTCCCTCTTCTAAACCAATAAATGGTAATAATTTTTTTTTTCCTGAGCCAAGCAGTGGGTGTAAAAAGGGAATAGTTGTTTGGGAAGACACAGCCAGAAACACAGCGATGAACCATGTTTACTCCTAATGAGCTGCTACTGTAGAGCAAGACACGCCCCTGGGGGCGGGACATAGAGTGCTGCTTAAAAGTTTCTGAACCCTTTAAAATTTTCTATATTTCTGCATAAATATGACCTAAAACATCATCAGATTTTTACACAAGTCCTAAAAGTAGATAAAGAGAACCCAGTTAAACAAATGAGACAAAAATATTATACTTGGTCATTTATTTATTGAGGAAAATGATCCAATATTACATATCTGTGAGTGGCAAAAGTATGTGAACCTCTAGGATTCGCAGTTAATTTGAAGGTGAAATTAGAGTCAGGTGTTTTCAATCAATGGGATGACAATCAGGTGTGAGTGGGCACCCTGTTTTATTTAAAGAACAGGGATCTATCAAAGTCTGACCTTCACAACACATGTTTGTGGAAGTGTATCATGGCACGAACAAAGGAGATTTCTGAGGACCTCAGAAAAAGCGTTGTTGATGCTCATCAGGCTGGAAAAGGTTACAAAACCATCTCTAAAGAGTTTGGACTCCACCAATCCACAGTCAGACAGACTGTGTACAAATGGAGGAAATTCAAGACCATTGTTACCCTCCCCAGGAGTGGTCGACCAACAAAGATCACTCCAAGAGCAAGGCGTGTAATATTCACTATTACACGTGTAATAACCACTACACCGCCGTGCCTCCCAGAAGACTTAATTATTTATGTTTATTATATTTTGAGAATGTCAGCATGACTCATGACTAAACGCAGACAGAAACTCAAGCAGGAAGTTAAACTTCACATTGAGTTGTGCTATTGTGGATGCTTAAATGCAGACAGTGTGTGTGTGTGTGTGTGTGTGTGTGTGTGTGTGTGTGTGTGTGTGTGTGTGTGAGTGAGAGAGACACAGACTGTAGTCTCAGGTGCTGATGTGACAGTGTTTTAACGTGGACCTGAAAATTATTAACGAGAATCTTGTGTGAGCAAACGTCAGTTCAATCTGATAAATATATCACTAATATACTTAAAGTTTTTATATAACATTTGGCACTCAAATCTGAACTGAGCTTTATAAAAATATCTACCGCCAGCCGCCACTGATCATGACCTCCACAATAACAGAATTAGAGCACATCACAATATCACAAATATTACATTTACAGTTATATACATATTTATTCTATCCACATTCGCTGGATATGAGCAGTCGTGCGCTCCGATTGGCTCCTCTACTACTCGGCTATCAGCTCATATACAGTGAGTAGAGAAAAACGAAATGGTGGAGCGTGTTGCCGAACCAACCGAGGATGAAATAAAAACTCTACTTGAGAACAAAATCCCAAAAAATACAACAACAAGAGTGCTCTGAAAGCACAGTATCTCCCGCTGGCAACTGCGCCATACCTCTGGTAAAATGTGACTGAATTAAACGAAATTGCAATAGGCATATTGCGGACATAACAAAGAATCCTGTCAAGTTTTGTGAAATTCCTCCAAAAATTGTGAGAGGAGTTGATTTTAGAAGGTGAGCACCCTTCCGGGGACGGACGAACAGACGGACGGAAATCACCATGACATAATCCCCCTTCGGGCCTTTTGGCCAGTGGGGGATAAAAAAGCAACAAAATGTGGAATAAAAATATTTGATGGTAAGAATGTATTTTTATTTTTCAAGAATTATTATTATCTCATTTTTCACAAATTGCTCCTGTCATTTCGCTGGTTTGTTTACAGTCTAAGTGGAAATTATTTTGTCGGATATTTTACATAAAGTTTTTATTTGTCGAATTTGCTAAAAATAAAAATGCTCCATTTCTCAAAATCCAGTGAACATGGGTAGAATAAAACAGTTATTCCACTCAATCTTGTCGTACATGGATTATAGACAACTCGGTGCTACGCGACTCGTCGCCGACTCGATTTTGTAGAATAACTGTTAAATAGCCTGACGGCACTGTACTGCAGTGTGTGTGTGTGTGTGTGTGTGTGTGTGTTAAACATCCAGAGGTTAATTTAATGCTCTTACACATGCAGTTAAAATCATAAACGTGAGGTGATGACTAGACAAGCGCACGGCTTAATGAAGCGAGGAGAAAGATTTGCTTCGTCAGTCTGATTCCTGTAATTGTGTATTTGTGAAAATGCTAACGCAGCTGAAGTGCTCATGTATTACACTCCAGCTGTAAAGAAACTGCTCCAAGGTGACTCGTGCTGCTGATGAGCGCCGTGTACGAAGAAAACTCCAGGCTCCTGCCATCATTACTGCTTCTACTGACACCGCGTTTTATAATGAAGCAGTCTGGTCTGAGTTTTAGCATGGGCATAATTAAGATAAATAACAAAGAAATATCAAACACTATGAAAACTATCATGATGGTGTGATTTTTGCTTCCAAAAATATGAGAAATATTTATAGGCTGTGTCTCTGTGTGTATATATATATATATATATATATGTATATATATGTATATATGTATGTATATATATGATAACCTGGCAACTTGTCTAGGGTGAACCCCGCCTCTCTCGCCCGTAGTCAGCTGGGATAGGCTCCAGCTCGCCTGAGACCCTGTAGAACAGGATAAAGCGGCTACAGATGATGGATGGAGATATATATATATATATATATATATATATATATATATATATATATATATATATATATATATGATGATTACAAGAAACCAATCATACAATTAGCAAAGATTTTACTCATTTTAAACTTGAAATAATCTTGTTCGTGTTCTGGCATCTCATTTTAAATATTTATAAAACACTTGGGGACATGCTGTTTAAAGGAAAATAATCAGTTCTACTCAGTTCCACTGCCTTGAATATCAGTATCATTTTTTAATTTTGAAAATATTTTGTAAATGAAACTTCACACCTTCTTTCTCTCTTCCTGTCTCACTTGCTTTCCTGAAATCTCTCTCTCACTCATGTTCACTCTGTCACTCTTCTTCTCTTTTCTTTATTCGTTCCTCTGCACTCTGCTCCTCTCCTTCGTCTCCTGCCCCTCAGTCCCCCGTCCTCTCCTCAGAGCCCCAGCTGCCGTCCAGACAGTAATGTAAAGGGCATCAGCTCAATTAAATCACAGATAACACGCCGAGCGGAAACTGGGCTCTTCCTGTCTGAGCCAAATCACTGGGCCATTTCTTATCCTCCTCTTCCCTAACTCTCTCTCTCTCTCTCTCTCTCTCTCTCTCTTTCACCATTTGCATTTGTTTTTCTTCCTTAATTAGCTTTATTAAATTAGAGATAACACACTGGAAAAATCATTCCATAACTGATTCAGTTCATCCTTTGTGAGACTGATGGCCCGTGCTGTGTAGGTCAGAAAGTCTGGGCTTATAAATATTTCTAAATACTGTATTTTGTAGAATAAGTAAATTAAAAAATAAAGCATTATGGACACACTATACACTCCCCGGCCACTTTAATAAGAACCTGTTGTTGGTTCTAAGCTCCCTGTTCTTGGCTGCAGGAGTGGAACCCAGTGTGTTCTTCTGTCTGCTGTTGCATGCTGAGATGCTTTTCTGCTCACCACGGTTGTAAAGAGTGATTATATGAGTTACTATATCCTTCCTGGCAAAAAATCTCAAGCCAATCTGTCCATTTCCCTCTGACCCTCTCTCATCAACAAGGCGTTTGTTTCCACCCACAGAACTGTCGCTCACTCACTCAGTGTTTTTTGTTTTCTGCACCATTCTGTGTAAACTCTAGAGACTGTTGTGTGTGAAAACCCCAGGAAGGAGATCAGCAGCTTCTGAAATACTCAAACCAGTCCATCTGGATCAAACCAACACCCATACCACAGTGAGAGAAAGAAAGTCACACTTCACTGTGAGATCACAATGTTTCCCCGTTCTGATGTTTGAACATTGTGAACATTAACTGAAGCTCCTGATTTGTATCTGAGTGATTTGACGCATCGTGCTGCTGCTGCCGAGGGATCGGCTGATTACAGACCTGCAGGAAACAGCAGGGGGATGTAGGGGTGTTCCTAATAAAGTGGCCAGGGAGTGTACATTCAATAAATAAGAAGATAATAAAAAGTAATGGCAGGGGAATAAATGTAATAAATGTTTCTCTGTGTGATAACAGTATGGGTGTGGAATATATAACTTTTTTTTAAGTACGTATAAATAGTTTTTTTTTAATCCATGCTCTTGTGGTTTTCAGACCGTACTAACCTCCTAATACAGTTTTAGACTCTGAGTACTCTTACTCCGTGATCTGGTGAACCAGTATGAGGAGGTATTTATTGATAGAACCTAAAAGCACTTCTGTAAGTCGCTCAGGATAGCGGCGTCTGTGAAACGCCCTCGGCGTCCGTGTACTTTTTACATTTTCTGTAATCGTTTTGATGAGCTCATAACAACCAGCTCCAGCATGAACTACAGCATTAACAGTATGCTTGTTGTTGTGTTTGTGCAGAACGGTCAGCTCCAGCAGCGTCTCGACTGCGTACGGCGAGACTTCATCATCTTCAACAGAGAGAAGTGAGGATTAGCCAGAACTTTCAGACATTACAAAGTGTTTATTGAAATGATGTGTAAAGCCCAGACTCGAGCACAGTGTTGTCTTCGGTGTTTTTTGTCAAATCTTCATTTGACAAAATTTCACCACATTCACAAACGCACTATGCTTTCGGCTCACCATCACTGCCTGCTTTTGTGATTCCACATTTAACGTATTCAGGGTCATATTTACTCACCACAGGCTTCGAGATTTTACTGGTACAGGTTTGTGTCCTACAGCACTTTTACTTTCAAAAACTGATTCATTTTGTGTCACTGCATCTGAAGAGATGTTAGCTAGCTCCCAGCGGCAGTACGCGTTCGTCTCTTCCTGACGATGTGTCGTGATTGGCCTGGTAATATTCAAAAGTAACTGTTTGTTGAAATTATGCATTTTAATTAGCTGGGCTTTTAACTTATCTGGCTGCAGGCCAGGCCGGGTGAGCTTATGCAATCGCGCGTCGCCTGTCCACAATTTACAAAAATTCTCAAAGCTACTCCTCCAACAGGATTGATCTGATTTTGATCAAACTCACATACAGTGGTCCCCAGGTGTGTGTGTGTGTAAAAGTTGTCAAGATGGCGCCACCTGTCATATCAGAAGTCAGAAATACTTTAATTGCCAGGTATGTGGACACACATGAGGAATTTGACTCCGGTTCACTCAGCTCTCATAGTACAAAACAGATAAAAAAGCGTATACACAAAAACAAACAAACAAGCAAACAACAACAAAAATAGGTGCATAGTGCAAAGTAATCCAGGTAAGTCAAGTATGGAATAGTTAAATAAATATAAAGTATACAGTGAGCACAGAATGACGGTAAAGTGTTCAGATATTTTACAAGTGATATTACTGATATATGAGTCTGGATTTTAGCTGTTCATCACAGAAAGGATTTCCCTTTTGGTGCAATATGGTGCATAGTGCAAAGATGAATAGTAAATTTAAATAAGTATAAATATAAGTAACAGTGAGCACAGAATGACAGTATGAGTGTGCAGATATTTTCATCTCATCTCATCTCATTATCTGTAGCCGCTTTATCCTTCTACAGGGTCGCAGGCGAGCTGGATCCTATCCCAGCTGACTACGGGCGAAAGGCGGGGTTCACCCTGGACAAGTCGCCAGGTCATCACAGGGCTGACACATAGACACAGACAACCATTCACACTCACATTCACACCTACGCTCAATTTAGAGTCACCAGTTAACCTAACCTGCATGTCTTTGGACTGTGGGGGAAACCGGAGCACCCGGAGGAAACCCACGCGGACACGGGGAGAACATGCAAACTCCACACAGAAAGGCCCTCGCCGGCCACGGGGCTCGAACCCAGGACCTTCTTGCTGTGAGGCAACAGCGCTAACCACTACACCACCGTGCCGCCCTGTGCAGATATTTTGCAAGTGATATTACTGATATGTGAATCTGTATTTTAGCAGTTCATCACAGAGACAGCCTGAGGGAAGAAACTCTTCTTGTGTCTGGTTGTTTATTTATTTACAATTTTATGGGCGTCTTGGCCGGTATGAGCTACAGCCTCATCGAGGCTTTTTTTTTTTTTTAAATATCTAAACCTGCTCAAGAATTCACATAATTAAACATAGCCTCAATACCGGACAAGACACCCATAAAATCATAAATATGACAGGTGGCGCTACCATCTTGACAATTTTTATGCACAGCCACTTTTGATTGAAATCCGATCACTCCTGTAGTAGCGATTTTTGTAAATTGTGGACAGACAACAGATAGATGGACGACACGTGATCGCATAAGCTGGATGAGCTAATAACAGGCTTTGTAAAATACCAAAAAAGGCTAAAATTTAAATCTAACCATTTGGCAGTACCTCGGTCTCCACAGCCCACTAGATGGCGCTCTGAGGCCCACTGGTTGAAAACTGTCCAAGCATGACTTTATTTGTTTTGTTTTGTTTTGGGATCCTGGTCCTGATGCGCACTTTGAGTCTCAATTAGACACACTTTTATAGAAAGTTTGGCAGAAAGATTCAAAGTTTTGTACACTACCGTTCAAAAGTTTGGGGTCACTTTGAAATGTCCTTATTTTTGAAAGAAAAGCACTGTTCTTTTCAATCCAGATCACTTTAAACTAATCAGAAATCCACTCTATACATTGCTAATGTGGTAAATGACTATTCTAGCTGCAAATGTCTGGTTTTTGGTGCAATATCTCCATAGGTGTATAGAGGCCCATTTCCAGCAACTCCTCATTACATTTCATAATAGTCACACACAAAAATCTGTCTTCAGAGTTAGATATTCGAAATATTAACTTGCCAGATGAATGAATGAAGGAAAAGAGGAGATTGTGACTTTCTTTCATAGTGTATTCACATTTATACTTCATTACCTATTCTGAGTGGGTGCCTTTATTATTGCACTGTCACTGCTTGATTGCTCTTTTAATTTTATAAAGGTTGAAGACCACCAAAGCAGACACGGACCCGAGCAACATGAACCTGAAAGAGGAGACCCGAGCTCTCGAGGACGGACAGAACAACAACACTGTCACCAGCGCAGCGAGTTTATCGAGTTAGAGCTTTAAATTGTGAAATAAAAAAAAAAACACACAACATTTTATTTTGAAGGAACGGAAGCTCATCAACTCCGGTGTAGTGAGAGAGCAGCAGGAGCAGCCAGCGCAGAACGTTTTTATAAACACAGAGTCAGATTCTGCTTTAAGTGAGGAATCAGTGACCTGAAGATCAACTGAGATGCAGAGTGGCGTAGAGAGTGCAGGTCAGAATCAGTCGCTCAAACACATGCTTAGTTTGTTCTTTCCTGTTTATTTTCAGTCCTTTGAAAACAGTACGCTCTCGTGAATGTAGATGAGGAAGAATCGTTGCTTCTGTAACGTGTGCGTAAAGTTCTGATTGGTTCAATGTAGCACGAGGGGCGGAGTTAGCTGGACGTCATTCAAACAAACACAAAAACATCGCTCGCGCTCGGATGTGAGGTGTTCTTAAAAAAAAAAGCAAGACCCAGCTGAGAAGTTTGTCTTTTTTTGTCCTCTGTAAACATCCAACACTGAGTTTGTCTGAGCTTTCTGTCCTGCAGAGTGGCCTTACGCTTCACGCACGTCAGGTCTGAAAGTCCGCACGCATCAGAAACTGCTTTCATTCCATCAGTTATTAAACATTAATGCAGCTTTATATGAGCACAGCAACGTGCGGATTAACAGACAGTAAGGGGTGTGAGTCGAGCGTTAGAGCACAACACTAAACACCGTGTTAATGTCTGGGCATAAAGAGCCTCAGAAACACTTTTCAAAAGCAGCAGGAGACCTTCAGCACACACATCAGGCTGGATACAAATACAGCACTGTGAAAAAGTCTTCGGCCCCCTGTTTGGTTTTTTTCATACAAACTTTGTTATCGGTTTCTATTTGATGACTTCTACATTATCGAGTCAAAACAATACAAAAACATTTTAGTTCCAAACATGTTTTTTTTTTCTCCAGCACAAAATTAAATGTTACAGGAAAGAAAATAAAGTTTGTAAATGTCTGAGCAGCATATTCCATAACAGAGCACTTTTCAGATTAAAAAAGAAAACATAATGAAGGATACCGATGCAAAATTTTGCTGCAAAATGAAGACGCGAGTGTGAGTCAACGTGTCCAGAAGAACTGTTGGAACTTCTGTTACATCAACTGATCCACTGGTTCAGATTAACATCCCAGCGTTACTACAGATACAACACACTCACCGGCCACTTTAATAGGAACGTGTTGTTGGTTCTAAGCTCCCTGTTCTTGGCTGCAGGAGTGGAACCCAGTGTGTTCTTCTGTCTGCTGTTGCATGCTGAGATGCTTTTCTGCTCACCACGGTTGTAAAGAGTGATTATATGAGTTACTATATCCTTCCTGGCAAAAAAGCTCAAACCACCTCGAATCTGTCCATTTCCCTCTGACCCTCTCTTATCAACAAGGCGTTTGTTTCCACCCGCAGAACTGTCGCTCACTCACTCAGTGTTTTTTGTTTTCTGCACCATTCTGTGTAAACTCTAGAGACTGTTGTGTGTGAAAACCCCAGGAGGAGATCAGCAGCTTCTGAAATACTCAAACCAGCCCATCTGGCTCAAACCAACACCCATACCACAGTGACAGAAAGAAAGTCACACTTCACTGTGAGATCACAATTTTCCCGTTCTGATGTTTGCACATCGTGAACATTAACTGAAGCTCCTGGTTTGTATCTGTGGGATTTGACGCATCGTGCTGCTGGCAAGGGATCGGCTGATTACAGAACTGCAGGAAACAGCTGCATGTGGATGTAGGGGTGTTCCTAATAAAGTGGCCAGTGAGTGTATGAGAAGTATAATACGCTCAGGTAGAGGGCGTCAGAAAATTTATATCCACCGCCAAAATGATCTTTCAAGACATCGTAAGGACAAGATAAATAGAAAGAGTGTTTTCTAAAAGCGAGAACGTGACCAGCTTCTGTCTTCTGCACAGCTGACGGTACAAACACACGACGGGAAAATACGGATAAACTGACTGTCGCTGAGTTGCACGTCGTTGTAATGTTACTCCTCATATTTGCTTCCAAAAACAAACACGTGAGAATGTAGCCAAGTTCGACCTTCTGGATAGGACGTTATAGCAGAAAAGTATGGGGCCTACTGAGAGCTGAAAATGTTGCCATGGGTTACCTCAGGTCACCTTTTCATCTCATCCACCCACTGGGTGATGAACCGTCGTTCCATTCAAGCTCCTGATTGCTCCTTTCGTCTCCTCTTGTGCAGCTGTTCGTTTTGGTTGTTGTCGTTGTCGTTTGGTTATCTAGTGAATACAGTATAGTCTATAGTATTTACAGTAGTATAGTCTATAGTATTTACAGTAGTATAGTCTATAGTATTTACAGTAGTATAGTCTATAGTATTTACAGTAGTATAGTCTATAGTATTTACAGTAAACTAAAGTTTATTAAACCCATTTCCAGATGTTTATACTCCTTTGAAGCTTGAATTTTTTAAAATATTTTCTTGCGAAGTAATTTTGCTTGTTTCAAGAGTTTGTTTCTAAAAATAAACAAATGAGCTGCCAACAGAATGAGGCAATTTTAAAGCTCGATGGCCTTTCAATTTCATAAAATCGGTGAAATTTATTTCCCTCTGAAATGTGGTCATTTTGCGAGATATTACAGAAATATCAGGCCATTCTGTGGCTGGGAAGTTATTTAATTTGAGGGGATTAAAGCAAATAATGTGCATGAAATCGCTCGCTTGGCGCAGTCAAGCAGACAGAGGAAGTCCGTGTGCGCATGCGCAGGTTTACCTTCTTCTTCTTTTGGGTTTTACGGCAGCTGGCATCCACAGTGTTGCATTACTGCCATCTACAGGTTTCCCTTTGAGCGTGCACTGACAGTTCCATCATTCTGTCGCTAAACGAACAGCTGATCACACCGAGGTGCTCGCTGAGCGCCCATATTTATTAGTTTGGTCCTGCGTTTCCTTTCCTTCGTATATAACATAACGTCTTTTCTTCTCGCTTTCTTTCCGTTACTGTAGTCGCTCTTTCATGTTTCATTCGCACACTCACGTCCTCCATTTTTCTCTCCCGTTTCAAATTTGTATCCCACAATGCCTTGCGTGAACGGGGAAAGCCCACCACGTGATGCGTGATGTAATATCTTGTACTACATCAAGGTGAAGCAGGAAAAAATAATTGTTCTATTAAAAATAGAATAAAATTGGAAGTCTGTGATTCGAATTCAGTAGCTTTCGGTCACTAAACAAAAATAATTGGGTGTCGGGAAAATTAATTTTATGACCTACACTTGAAAAATCTGAAAGGCAGTACAGCTTTAAGCCTGAAAGGAGTAAAAATGTTTAGAAATAGACTTCCTGTATAATAATCTCATAAGATATATAAATTTTCCTTTATTTAAGGTAGCTTCTGTTGCTAAGATGAACGTTGTTTGCAGTGGGTTAATCGCGACGATGCCGAGTGCAGCAGTGGTGACTGGGACGTTTAGTGGATGCTGTGCTCAGGAGGCGTTCTGTCACCATTTAGTCGTCATTTTGTCTTTTTTTTTTCCTTCAGTCTTTTATGGAGATTTGTGGGTTTTTAAATCAGCCGTGTTGTGAATGTGCTTGGTCTTTTGTGTCTAACTGGCGTTAATCAGCATCACATTAGAAATCAATTTTTGGTTTGGAAAACGCTTTTACACGTAGTTTACGAAATATTATTGTGGACACTTCAGATAGAGTGTGTGTGAGGGCGGCACGGTGGTGTAGTGGTTAGCACTGTTGCCTCACAGCAAGAAGGTCTGGGTTCAAGCCCCGTGGCCGGCGAGGGCCTTTCTGTGTGGAGTTTGCATGTTCTCCCCGTGTCCGCGTGGGTTTCCTCCGGGTGCTCCGGTTTCCCCCACAGTCCAAAGACATGCAGGTTAGGTTAACTGGTGACTCTAAATTGAGCGTAGGTGTGAATGTGAGTGTGAATGGTTGTCTGTGTCTATGTGTCAGCCCTGTGATGACCTGGCGACTTGTCCAGGGTGTACCCCGCCTTTCACCCGTAGTCAGCTGGGATAGGCTCCAGCTCGCCTGCGACCCTGTAGAACAGGATAAAGCGGCTACAGATAATGAGATGAGATAATGTGTGTGTGTGTCTGAAATGTTGGATTAGTGTTTGATTTCTGATAAAATAAAGACAGTTCTTGCTGATGCACTCAGACGTTTAGCCCTGGCTGTGTTTGTTTTACCTCAAGTCCAAATGTACTTTAGAGAAGAGCGTTATAGATTTTTTAGCTTTATAGATCTGTTGCTTATCAGTGACACTTTGCTAATCACCACCCTGCGTTCTGGTACCGCTTTTCACACACCTTCTTTTACTTTTCTGACATGAGAACACACCAGTGTGCACTTACACAAGGAGTAAGCTCAGGAGTGTGTATGAGCAGGAACAAGTTCAGTCTCGGCACTGAGAACAACACAGCTGGAGAGATTTACACACTCCGGACACATCGATAAAATACACACCTTAGTCTTAAGAACAGCTTCTACTATCAGGACAGGGATTCCAACAAGGGGAAGTGGATGAGGGTGCATCAGGCGGTGTATTGGAACGCGGCTCACAGTGGGACAGACGTGGCTTTGTGTGGATGTGATGCTATAGATGCTCTCGTACCTGTTCATTTCAGAAAGCACAGAAAAAGGGAAATTCACTGAGCGCTTTGTTTTAATTTACTCAACCTCATTCACTGTTTCATGATTGTGATGCGTTTGTGTTTTGTCAGGTATTTAAAATGAGTGAGAGAGTGTTTAAACAGGATAAAACATCAACTATGTCAATGCAAATGTTTATATCTTTTTAATAAATTTTTTGGCAATTCAAATCGTTCCAAGTGTTCTTATTCCTGACACTAAAGAAATAAAGATCTCGACAGGATTCTTGAGCAGAACCTCCACCTGACGCTTTATTACTGCAGTAATCTGAAATAACAGCACAGCAAACTCCTTCAAAACTACCGTTTCGTTTGAAACACCTTGTTTCACTGACGACAAAATAATGAAATCAGGTTGTTTTCCAGATTGTGAGAGAGTCCTGAAGAACCAGGTCCAGAACATCTCCACACTTGTGTCAGAGGACTGCCGATGGATGTCAGGTCAAAGGAATACAAAAAGAGAGCGAAAGCAGGAGGACTGGAGCTTAACAGAGCATAATATTTTAAAAAAAAGTGTGTGTGTCTAAAGTACAGATGACAAATAGTTTAATGCTTTAAAACTAACACTTTCTCATCCACGGGTTGTCGGTAGAGAGGCAGCATACCATCATGACTGCTACAAATCCAAATAACTCAGTGTGGGTCGGGTTTGTGGGCGACGTTCCTGTCGTCGGGACCGTGAAAGAGAGCGTGGCGTTGATTATGGCTCTGTATGAAGAGAACACAGATGTGGTAAATGAAAAACAGAGCCATTGCAGACCTCCTGCGTCTGCCTGAATCACCATCAAAGCCACTGGCAGAACCTGAGCCCCTGATGGAGCCCATGAAGGTGAGCCATATTTACATCTCTGTTTATTTATTCTCACAATTTATCTGCAGAATCCCATCAGAGCTCAGCAGTCCTGTGTAACGCGCCTCCACAGGCCACAAACACTTACTCCAGGTGCAGCAACATGCTGCAGTTCCTCCTCTTGATATTTTCACAGATCACAGATTGTAGTCTGCTTTGCTTGCACCACACAGTATCACATGGTGTTCGATGTTGGTATTGGAGCATTTTTATAAGTAAATAAGCACCATATCGGACTGATACCTGACACCAGGTACCGAGAACAGGAAGCTCAGAGCGTTTACAGAAACTGGAAGGCAGGGACAATTCAAACCAGGGGCGATTTCTCAGAGACAACAAGGGGAGCCGAACTTCCCCTAAAATTCTCTCCCCAAACTGCGGCGTCTACGACGTTGAATTCTCATTAAAACAATAACTTGCATAACACAATATATGCCCAAGATTGTATTTACGTTCATAACTATCCCTACGTCATCCTGTAACTTATTTGAGTGACGTCTGACGAACTTGCAGTTCGCTACGAGAATCACCTTTGCTGCCAGGCTGTAACCTTTCTTATTTCAATGGGCTCTATGGCTGGCAGCCGGGTATCCGTTGCAGTCTACGAGACGGCTCTGAACAGCCAATTTCGGCTAGTTGTTATTGGTTAAAATCGACAAATTCGTCACTTCCAGGCAGGGCCGTAACCAGGATTTTTCAAATACTGAGGTCAAGCATGGCTGACAGCACCGAAGGCCCCCCTGGCACAACTTAAATAAATAAATAAATAAATAAATAACAAACCAAGGATGGATTTGGTGGTGGACACATTTATTTTAACAATTCTACAACTGTGGCACCATAACTGTGGTGTTTTATCTGACATAAAAGTAGAAAGGTAGTGAACTCTTGAACTGAGTATACGGTACATACCTAAAGTACCAGTTACCTAAAGTATTGGCATTATTTACATTGCAGCATACACATGACAGAAAGGGTGTGAACTGCTGAATTGTAAGCTTTAGTATTACACCTTATAATAATAGTGTGAGTGTGTGTGAGAGACAGAGACAGAGTTTGTGTGTTATTTGTGGGTGTCTGTATGTGTAGAGACATTCTGAGCAGTAATGTAAAGGCATCAGTCGATCTGGCTGTCTTGAATTGAGATCCATTTGCATGCATTCTCTGAAACAGAGTGTTCTCACCATTGCCTGTAATGTAAGTTTGGCTCATAACACATTTACTTCAACAATTCTAAGACTGTGCCATCAGAACTGTGGAGTTTTGTCTGACATAAAAGTCAAAACTGAACTGAGTGTATTGCTCAGCTACCTGAAGTATTGGCATTATTTACATTTAGTGTTGCCACCTGTCCCGGTTTTTCCTGATTGTCCCGGATTTTCATGGTCTGTCCCGGAAAAAAAAAAAAAAAATCCGGGACACTGAATGTCCCGGTTTTTTGTACATAATGGGCAAAATGTGTATTTCAACTTGCAAGCCAGCTGAGAACCAGTTTGCTTTTCCAAGCTCGCCGTGCTAAGCGGAGCCACGTCATTACGTCACTTACGTCGCTGCATACGTCAGTTACGGCGCTACGTTTGCATAAACCTTGGCGCGAATATCAAAGCAAAAACAACACGGAAGAAGCAGCAGCAGCAACAACAATAATAATAATGGATGACTTCGTGTTTGTACAGCTGATGCTTCTCGTCGCTTAAAAATGGCGATCTTTCGCGGTCTTGTTATTGTTGTTGGTCTTAACAACTCCGCCCCCCCCCCCCCCCCCCCCCCCCCCCCCGCTGACGTAAGCGGTTCTTTCCTCTGGCCCAGCAGAGAGTTGGTGCTAGCCTGGAACCGGTTTTTCTGGCCCCAGAGCCAGTTCTTTGTCAGTGGAAACAGAAAACCCGGTTCCAAACTAAGCACTGGCCCTGAACCAGCCCTGGAACTGCTTTGGTGGAAAAGGGGCAATGGAGGATGCTTGGACTGATAAAAGAAACAGACTCTCTGTTGCAATGGTGAAGGCTGAGCTTCAAGTCAGGCTAAACTTTCAGTTGTCCTGTACTGAGTTCAAGACATTCATTGAAAATCAGCCAGGACTCACAGCAGCAGCAAAGAAAAACACCAAATATAAATGGAAGATTAGGTAAGGTTTTGGTGAATTAAATGAAATAGTGTAGTGTAGTACATACTCCTGTATGTGTCCAGTTATATCAGTTCCATGTCCTCCTATGTATTTGTTTAGCCAAGAGCAGCAGAGGCACAGGCAAGCACTAGCAAAGCACACACCAGACTCTAAGCAATCAGGTAAGCTGTTGGACACTACACCTTACACTGTTACATTCAGGTATTCTTAGATACAATGAAAAATTATTTATTTTTATTCCACATAAGCAAACAAACAGAACTTAACTACAGTATGTATTCCCCTTTTACCTGTGCCCACTACTGCCCCCAGGTGTCCACAACCAAAAACTGTTGGAAATAAACCAAAATAATGAAGACCTGCTATATTATGTAAAGCAATTAACTAAACAAATAACTAGCAAAAGCGTCATTTTTACTAATTAGAGCAATACAATTTCAGCATAGAAGGGCGATTTTTGTCTTGGGTTAGATGTGTGAAGGGCGCCGTTGCTTACAAGCAAAAAGGTCGATTGGATGGTCGAAATGTCCAGGATTTTTGTCAGACACAGGTGGCAACCCTATTTACATTTCATTATCTTAAATTACATTAGAATGTAGGGCTATTAGTTCTGTGTGAAGACTATGTATTAGAGAGAGTGTGTGAGAGTGTATTATTTGTGTGTGTGTCTGTGTGAGTGAGTGAGAGAGAAAGAGAGAGTTATGAGAGAAAGAGAGAGAGAGTTACTCGAACAAGCCCGTTTACTCAGGCCTGCAGAGGGCTGCCTGTGACAACGTAGTTTTGAATGTTTCTCGAAATGCTAACTAAACTGTAATAGGCAATGACAATGAAACGTTTCCCCTTGGAAAGTTGGCATGACGCCGCTGAACGGTCTGCCACTGCACTGACAATATTTTCTCACCTTCCCTCCTTCTCTTTCCCTGCTCTTCTGTTGGCTGTCCAAACCTTCATTTAGTTTGTTGCAACGTTTTCATTTTGCACTCGGGTAAAGCTCTATAATGCGATGTGACTATTAGCCTACGTTAGGTTAGGTAGGCATATGTGATAGAGTGTAGACTACACCCTGCCTGTTTTATCCTAAACCCAACTTCCCCGGCCGACACTAGTATAGGCTGCGTCGCGTGACGCTGCGTTAGACACGGCAACGATAGAGATAGAGGCTGAGAGATTTCAGATGACATTAGACAATGTGAATGGGGGGAAATACAGATGACGTGTATGTGGATGCTGCGTTTTACATTGATCACTGCTCGAATTCAGCGTAGACCAATTTTAAATTTCTGAAAAAAATACCGAGGACATGACCTCGGTGTCCTCAATGGTAGTTATGGCCATGCTTCCAGGGAAGCCGGGTATCTCTGGGGGTAAACGAGACATTGGGAGGGCCAGAAGCCGGGCTGATGAAGGATTATTGGAGGTGGTGTTTGAAAGACATGAGGAGGGCGGTCGCTGTACTTCGGCGTCGGCGAGGAACACGGTAAGCATGATCAGTCAGTCCCTAGTGGATGTCGAGAAAGTATAGTCGTGTGCCAAAGTGCTGTCCGAATTTCTTTTCATATAAATGTTTCTTCTCATTGATGCCTCTGTACATTACTCTGTAAATAAATGTAAATATTACTCGTTGTGCTCTGTTAACTTTCATCCATTCTATCAGTTTGATCATTCGTGAATTCACTCGTTTATTTCATTTGTAGTTCAATCAATGTGGTTGTAGGCTAGCTTGAGCCTTATTGGGATCTGCAGTGCTAGCTGCTAACAGCTGGTATCTATCTGCTATAATGGCAAACGTCGTGGACATGCTTTTGTCAAAACATTTTGACGCTCTGCCATATGAGGAGAAAGTGAGAATTAAAGAGCAAGGCAGACCAAAGCCCAAGCTTAATCTCATTCAAAATCAGCAGGTCATAACAGGTCTTTTCAGGTGTCTTGGTATGAAAATGTGAACTGCTTGACTGGGTCTCCTGTGACTAATAAAATGTACTGTTGGCCATGTCTTTTGATGAAGCCCTCTCAGGGAAATTTAGTTTGGTCAAAAGATGGGTTTGGGGACCTGGTGAATTTCAAAAGGGCTTGCAAAAGGCATGAAGCGAGCAATGAGCATCTCACTTCATGTGCAAGACTTAGCTGTCTGGGGTCACAGACCATTTTCTGGAAAAGGAGCGGAGGGCAGAATTTGTGTATAAATAGTGTTCATGTTCATGAATGTGAAGTGTGTATATTGTTCAGTAATGTTAAGAGAATGGTGGGCTCTGTGTTATAGGTTATACCTGGGTATAATATTCAAGGTTCTGTGTGTTGCATAGCCTACCTGGTTATGAATTTCCAGACTGTGTTGCAGAAGATGTTCAAGGATGTGTTGCACAGCTGGGTGTTGTGTTAAAGACTCTGTGTTGCATATCAGGGTATGATGTTCAAGGCTCTTCGTTGAATAGCCAGTGATTTTTGGATGTTTGATATTTTTGATTAAGGATATGAGGCACTAGCCTGGCAAGCCAGACTATAACATGAAATGTACAAGCAAAAATACTTTCTGCCACTAGGTGGGGTTGTCTAGTTCACTATGCTAATGGGGCACACCTTTCTATGCTTTGATATCCGGCCTACAGGTTTTACGATGAATGCGTAAAATGGGCTTCCCCTGTTTTAAAAACCAGCAGCCGCCACTGATTCAAAGAGACGAACGTAGCAGGAAGAGCACAGAGAGAGAAACATGATGGGAACAGAATCAGGGAAGATGTCGCATCGTCCTACACAATCTTTATTTTACTTAGGGGTTGAAGTTACCCGAAATACCAGAAGGGGGAACAGAGGATCCAGAAGGAGCTGCAGGAACATCAGCGTCTGCACGACTGGATCTTAAAGGTGCCATTACTTTTTCTTTAGGTCCTGTTTTTAAGAGTTTCTTTTAAATCTCTAACGTCAGTCAAATGAACTATAATTTTGTTTCTCCACAGAGGTCAAGCTGGAAGAGCTTTCGGAACATGTGCGCAGTGTTCGAGCATCTAAGAAGACCAATTCAAAAATTCAGGAAGAATCTTTACGAAAGATCGGACGCCTTTTACCCGACTACTCGCTGTCCCCAGGGCTAAGAAGAGCAACACAGGGTTTGAAAAAAGGTGAGCATGTCTTCAACAACGACATCCGGAAATTTCGTTCCAAAGTAGTGGACGAGAGGTTCGAGTCAGCAAGAAACCCCCGGAATCTTCATCATGTTTACATTAGACCCAGGCGAGAACACGCTTAGGCCGCACACAGTGGAGGATATTTGCTCTCACATGGTGGTGACTTTTGATGATGATGATTTCTACGTGAACGCAAATTCACTTGTTTATGGTGTGGGCGGCACGGTGGTGTAGTGGTTAGCGCTGTCGCCTCACAGCAAGAAGGTCCGGGTTCGAGCCCCGTGGCCGGCGAGGGCCTTTCTGTGCGGAGTTTGCATGTTCTCCCCGTGTCCGCGTGGGTTTCCTCCGGGTGCTCCGGTTTCCCCCACAGTCCAAAGACATGCAGGTTAGGTTAACTGGTGACTCTAAATTGAGCGTAGGTGTGAATGTGAGTGTGAATGGTTGTCTGTGTCTATGTGTCAGCCCTGTGATGACCTGGCGACTTGTCCAGGGTGAACCCCGCCTTTCGCCTGTAGTCAGCTGGGATAGGATCCAGCTCGCCTGCGACCCTGTAGAACAGGATAAAGCGGCTACAGATAATGAGATGAGATGGTGTTTATTGCCTAAAGCTGCATTCCGTTCTCCTGAAGGTGATGCTGGCCACATTCACACACCAGGAGAGATGAGAAGAAAGTGAATCGGATCATAGACCTTATGAATGACCACGAAATCTATGTGGATCAAATGACCAAGGCAAAATGGATTAATAATAAACAGAGAGAGAAAGAGCTTTAATGCGGTCAAAGATGAAGTAGAGAACGTGTATAAATATCAGCGTGGTTACGAATGGTGAAAGGAAACAGGGCTTCGTTTGATACCTTTTCCTAGACCTTAATCCACCCTACAGCAGACCAAGTGGGCAGCACAAGTTACCATGGCGATTACAAACATCCCAAGTTTCACTGGAGCTCTGGAGTTGAAACACCTCAAGATGAATTAATTCTAGAAATTTGTTCGAAGGAGCATAAATGCGAGGAATAACAGACGTGTAATCAAAACCTTATGTCTAAAAAAATAAACTCTCCATGGATTAAACCTGTTTGTTGTGAAGTGCTTTGCTGTGGTTTTGTAATCTCATGATCCAGACCACGTCTCGTAGAAATACCTTGAGAATCATATCGAGATGCGACATTTTTAATCGTATCGTCCAGCTGTAAAACAAATTCCACTGACCTCCTTGGTACAGATTTATTTTTATTAATTAAACCAGGTTCATGATTTAAATGTGTACAATAATATTTTTTCGGCTGTTTATTGAAGCCATAGAGCGTTTAATTCCTGACCCTTCCACAGACAGAACATGTTTATTCATCTATACATTTTCATGAGACTGAATCGGACATGTTTGTACAAGTCTTGATTGTAAGGACGGGATTAAACTCGAATTAAATTAAATTCATTTCAAGTGAGCAGACTAATAACAACAGGAACTTATAAATACATGACATTTTTAGCTTTAAAAAAAACAAAAAAGACCTGCTCGCTTTGCATCTCAGAGCCCTGAGGTTCCCCAGACCTCACTTTGAGAACCACTGGTGTGTAGAAAATTACAAAACTGTTTGTTTTTATAGATCAGAAGACAAAGACGCATCCTGACGACGGCGACTGAAGACTCGGCATCGTCTCCCGAACCTTCCCGATGGATAAAGCAGAACAGAATCCCGTCCTGATGATTTATTTAGTTAAGCATGAAGCGATATGGATTTACGAGTTGTTCATCCTGACCCCTGTCGAAACGTTACAGATCGTCATCACCACAAATCATGGTTTATCTTCCTGTAAATCTCACACACACACACAAAATCATTCCATCAGAGGCTTTAAAAGGAAAAAGAAAAGTTGATTTTAAAATAATAATGAAACATAACTAACATCACTCCCACACTGGAACTTGGATTAAACTGAAGATTTTTTAACGACGGTGGAGGGGTGTGCGTGTCACCAGAGTGTCGTAAAAACACACGAGAAACGCTGATGTGAGGAATATGTACAATGAGAACATACAAGGGGAAATCTGTGTGCGCGTCTTTCTCCATTAAAGGCATAAATTGTCCTCGGAAATCCGAAATTGCGATGCGGCATCATTCAAAGTCTGTGACATCATTATTCCAGAAGGTCTGTGAGAGTTATGATGTCACAGGGCAAAAGAGCATTTAGTGAATCTCATCTCTCTCTCTCACACACACACACAGTGAGAAGCAGCATTTCTTTCTGTCCTTGTTACGTGCTCTCAGTCAAACACGTGAGAACTTTCCTCTGGTTTTGTTCTTTATATCAACACACACACACACACACACACACACACACACACACACACACACACACCATACATACGTAAAAAGTACAGAGTAACAAAACACTCAAAAACAATAATGGATGATACAAACACTGTTCATTATGTGCAACAGAAATATGAAACGCACACACGCACACACACACACACACACACACACTCCTATGTGAATTATCTCCCTTGTGTGTAGTGTCAATTTTATTTTCACAGGAGTGTATAGAGAGGGTGAGCATCCATGTTGTTCCTCTGAGTCCAACACACACACACACACACACACACACACACACACACACACAGCAGGGAGGAGACTGAAAAATCCTGAATGGCATGGAGAACAGGTGGGGGGCGGGGTCTGCGAGCTTCCTTAGCTTCCTTTAGCTGAGCTGTCCAGGTGTGTTTTAAAGTGGACCAGACGCTGAGGTGAGATCTCCAGCTCTTCACCATTTACCTGCTGGTGTCCATTGGATCCTCCTTAAAATTCTCACACTGCTCCATCACCTTACTGTAGGAGGGGGAGGGGGAAAAAAACAACACACACACACACACACTCTGAACTCCCACAGTTCATAGCAAACTGAAATAAGTAAATCATAAGCAATAAACGAGGGCGAGGTTTGATCTAGCATGCTTAGCTCACACTTGATTGTTGCTACATAGCTAACACAGCACGTGTACGTGACTTTCTTTAATGTGCACCAAAAACCGTGATTATTCAGGTATTTGAACACTGTTAAACACAAACTGCGCCAGAGGATGGATCTGAGACAGCCACAGGAAGTGGGTTCACCTGTCAGATTGTTGCGTGTGTGTGTGTGTGTGTGTGTGTGTGTGTACCGTGCCATGGTCTTTGTGTCCTGGTGAGAAGACTCTAGTTCGAGAACTTTCTTCAACAATGCAATTCCTCCTTCCTTTACTAATAATGGACAGTATTTGTTTGCTGCAGACAGACAGACAGACCATTAAAACACAAATTAACCTGAGGCACGACGGATAAACAGGGTAATATTTTAAAGCAACATCACAATCTTCACTGGTTAATAATTACTGGACCTTTCATTTATTTATGCAAATTAGGCTAATACGCATAAATCTGCATATCTGAACCAAAAACCTGACCTCTTCTACAGAGAAAGAATTGTACAGAAAAGTCTGGAATATTACTTCATTCACCGTCATCAACATTCAGAAATTCCTCTGTAATAAGCCCAGGCTCCACCCTTCTAGGCTCCGCCCTTCATTACTTACAAGTGATAGTGATGAGGTCATGGTTTGTTTAAAAATGAGGAAGGAGTTTCATGATGATAATATTTGAAACAAAAGGTGTGTGTGTGTGTGTGTGTGTGTGTGTGTGTGTGTGTGTGTGTGTGTACACACTTACGGTACACAGACACCAGGTTGTAAAGAGCCCAGGTGGCCCAGTGCTGACTGACAGGTGATATACTCTGAGGGAGGAGACGCAGAATAGGCTCAAACGACCTAAGAGAGAGAGAGAAAATCATAACCATGGTTAATAACTTATTAATAAACCACCAAGCGTGCTGCTGTTATAGGAAAATAATCAATGACAGGGTGGTGTAATGAAGTGGAGTTGCTGCTCCCACCCTGAAATTGATTATTTTCCCAAAACAGCATGTCCCTACGTGTTTCATTCCTCTTACACCACAGCAATTACAAGTTTTTATTTATTAGAAGAACGACACATCATACTTTTTATCCATTTATGGTGTTGTGCATTATCAGGTAGTTCCTGTTCTCACAGTTGTGGTCAGAAGTTTACATACAGTGACATGAATGTCATCTTGGATCTGAATCTCATGGCGATATTTGGGCTTTCAGTAATTTCTTTGTACTGTTCTTTTTCTGTGGCAGAATGATTTACAGCATACATCTCTCATCTCATCTCATCTCATTATCTGTAGCCGCTTTATCCTGTTCTACAGGGTCGCAGGCGAGCTGGATCCTATCCCAGCTGACTACGGGTGAAAGGCGGGGTTCACCCTGGACAAGTCGCCAGGTCATCACAGGGCTGACACATAGACACAGACAACCATTCACACTCACATTCACACCTACGCTCAATTTAGAGTCACCAGTTAACCTAACCTGCATGTCTTTGGACTGTGGGGGAAACCGGAGCACCCGGAGGAAACCCACGCGGACACGGGGAGAACATGCAAACTCCGCACAGAAAGACCCTCGCTGGCCACGGGGCTCGAACCCAGAACCTTCTTGCTGTGAGGCGACAGCGCTAACCACTACACCACCGTGCCGCCCGCATACATCTCTAATTTAACAAAAAAAACCCACTAGAATTTGGTGCACAAGTTTTAATTTTCTTTGGGTTTTTGAAATCAACACAGGGTCAAAAATTTACATACAGCACACCTAATATTTGGGTAAAATGTCTCTCCGCAAGATTCACCTTGACCAAACATTTTTGTTTACCATGAACAAGCTTCTGGCAGAATTCTGGTTGGATATTTCATGACTCTTCATGGTAGAATTGGTAGAGTTCAATTAAAGTTTTTTTTCCCTTGGTATGGACTCAATTTATAAGCACGATCCATATATTTTCAATAGGGTTGAAGTCAGGACCTGCTTTAAGCTTAATGTTAGCCTGCTTTATCCTCCACAACCAGCTCTGACGCGTGTTTGGGTTCCTCGTCCTGTTGTAACTCCCAAGTCCCAAGTCGTGTTCAAGTTTCTGATGGTTTATGCTGAAGAATTCTGAGGTAGTCCTCCTTCTTCATTATTCCATCCACTTTGTGCAATGAACCAGTTCCACTGGCAGCAAAACTGCCCCAGAGCATGATGATCCTACCACCACCACCACCAGCTGGTACAGTGTCCCTCTGTACATGGTGGTCATTGTGGCCAAACAACTCAATCTTTGTCTCATCGGACCATACAGCTTTCCTCCAGAAGGCTTTTTCTTTGTCCGTGTGGTCAGCTTCAAACTTCAGTTAAGCTTAAAAGGTGTCAATTTTGGAGCAGTGGGTTATTTCTTGGATAGCAGCCTCTTAGTCCATGTTGATCTGAACTGTAGACAGTGATCCATCAGCTTCCAGTTCATGGCAGGGCTGTGCCATGGTGGTTCCCAGGTTGTTCCTGACCATCCAAACCAGTTTCCTTTCAGCTGAGGGTGACAGTTTGGGTTTTCTTGAAGCAAAGTGGCTTGGCAAAGTGACTATGCCTCACAGTAACGTGGATACAATTGTTTGAACTGATCTTGGAATTTGCAGTTGTTTAGAAATGGCTCCAAGAGACATTCCGGAGTTGTGTATAACTGCGATCCTCTTTCTCAGATCTGCACTGAGCTCCTTGGACTTTCCTATTTTACTGTGTGTTGGTCAATCCAATGAGTGCTGTAAACAAACCCTTTTTATGAAGGTACAGAGAAGCTACCAGCTGTAGTCAATCATGATCACTAACAGGAAGTTAAGAGACCTCGGCCTTAGCAAGATAAGAGACACTTTGGAAGTTTCAGCACCTCTGAATTAATAATGTAAGTGACTGTATGTAAATTTTTGACCCTGTATGGATAATTTTGACCCTGTGTTGATTTCAGAAAACCCAAAGAAAATTAAAACTTGTGCACCAAATTCTAGTGTTTTTGTTAAATTAGAGATGTATGCTATACAATCATTCTGCCACAGAAAAAGAACAGTTCAAAGAAATGACTGAAAGCCCGAATATTGCCATGACGTTCATATCCAAGATGACATTCATGTCACTGTATGTAAACTTCTGACCAAACTGTATGTTATAGCAGCTATAAACAGTCGCTCCCTCACCATCCTCTCGTTATTCTCTCTTTAATTTAATAAGACACAAAAATTACAGAAAAACCTAGAAACTGCAACGAAGTGTAAACTCGTCTTTCCTTAAGATGTTGGAGGACTTCCTGTCCTCCACTGGACACTGGACTTCCTGTCCTTCCACAATTATTACATGCTTAAACACCTCCTAACAGAAAACTGTCACCATCACCATATCAGTTATTTTTTAATTTGTTTATTATTAGTGGCGTGCCCGCTGTACAGGTCACTGTGAATGAGCTGTTGCTATAGAAACGATAACATATTAAAAGCTGCACTGGAGTCAGTGGCTTTAATGGAGGAATCGAATACACACCTGTAGTTGATGTTGCGACGCGAGGTGACGTCCCAGCTCTGGATGGCGTCCCACATTTTGTCCATGACCGTCTCTCGGTTCGGGTTTTCCACAGTCCATACTTCAGGCCCGTCGAACATGATATGGGACAGAACCCCGCAGGCGTTATACGACACCTCGATCCCGTCCGCCTTGCTCCCCAGCAGGTTACTGCTCAGGGCATGAATAAAAACATTTAAAAAATACATTTAATGTTTTCACCAACTGAGAATCGCCACACTGCTGTACTGGTCATGTTACAGTACGATCGAGCGTGTGTAATTTTTTTAAAAACAGGAGGTTGTGACTGATTAGTTGTCCATCTTCACAGACGCTTTTTACTCGTGTTGGTTATTTTGAGGCGTGGAAATAATGAAAAGCAGAAAATAAAAATATTTAATGGAAAACAAGGAGGAGGAGTGAGAGAACTAATCACAATTAAAAAAAAACAATTCCACAAGAATGAATGCAACAGTTAAAAGACAGGAGGAGGAACAAAGGCGCAGAAATGATAGATGAAGAAGTGGAGATGTTCAAATAACGAAGATGGAGGTGTAGAGATGGAGCACCTGAAGACGGTGATGAACTGGCTGGTGAGAAGCTGAGGTCTGAGCTCCTTCACCTCAGCCACGTTACCCAGCAGGCCCAGCATGTTACGGTGCAGCTCCTGTTTATCTGGAAACTCCTGCAGAGAGACAACACACACACACACACATTAAACCATAAGCAGGATGCATTGACGGTGATAATTTTCAGAGCATGCATGAGTAAGATGTTTTCTGGTACTCGTTTGGTACCTTTAAGCAATCCAGGAACAGGTTCATGCCACTGCAGTTGAGGAACATCTGGCAGTTATCTGGCGTTTCATCTGTAATGTTCCACAACGCACTCCATGAGAACTCCATCACCTGATCACACTAAAGAGAGGGAAAACACACACACAACCATCATCAGCATCGTTATCCAATCCCACAACATACTAATCATCATCATTCATTATTTATCACAGTAATATTTATTATTCATATCCATCACGTCCACACTCACCAGTCTGTCATGCAGCTTCTTCTGTATTAAATTCAACATGGTCTGGGGGAAAAGAATGACATCAGAAAGCCAGAATAACTCGACAAGAAGACTTCTTTCAATAAATTTTACACTAAACGTATTTTTCATACATATATAAAAATTACGGCGTATCACATGGTGAATTTTTAATACATTTCTAAGTAAAGTTAATTTAAAGCTAGACGGCCTTTCGATTTCATAAAATCGGTGAAATTTAGTTCCGTCTGAAATGTGGTGATTGTGATATCTGTTTATTTCTGTAACGTCTCACAAAATATCAGGCCATTCTGTGGCTGGGAAGTTATTTAATTTGAGGGGATTAAAGCAAATAATGTGCATGAAATCGCTCACTTGGCGCAGTCAAGCAGACAGAGGAAGTCCGTGTGCGCATGCGCAGGTTTACCTTCTTCTTCTTTTGGGTTTTACGGCAGCTGGCATCCACAGTGTTGCATTACTGCCATCTACAGGTTTCCCTTTGAGCGTGCACTGACAGTTCCATCATTCTGTCGCTAAACGAACAGCTGATCACACCGAGGTGCTCGCTGAGCGCCCATATTTATTAGTTTGGTTCTGCGTTTCCTTTCCTTTGTATATAACATAACGTCTTTTCTTCTCGCTTTCTTTCCGTTACTGTAGTCGCTCTTTCACGTTTCATTCGCACACTCACGTCCTCCATTTTTCTCTCCCGTTTCAAATTTGTATCCCACAATGCCTTGCGTGAACGGGGAAAGCCCACCACGTGATGCATGACGTAGTATCTTGTATTGGGTCATGGGGAAGCAGGAAAAAATAGTGGAGAATTTAGGGCCATGTGGAGATAAATTCATTAATCGTTCTATTTAAAAAATTAATAAAATTAGAAGTCCGTGATTCGAATTCAGTAGCTTTCAGTCACTAAACAAAAATAATCAGGTGTCGGGGAAATTATTTTTATGACCTACACTTGAAAAATCTGAAAGGCAGTTTAACTTTAAAAGTCAAGTTTATTTGTATCGCGCTTTTAACAATAAACATTGTCGCAAAGCAGCTTTACACAATTTGAACGACTTAAAACATGAGCTAATTTTATCCCGAATCTATCTAAAGGTGTCTTGTTAACACTTGCTGATCACAGTGCACACCGCGAGCGTAAACACAAGCAGTGACACTGACTCGTACATCTAGCACACTGTTCTATTCACAATACACATCACTCCAGCAGTAATTAAGATTAAATGGAATGCTGCTCGTTAGGAAGGCACCTTAACGAAACCCATCTTCCCGACGGCCTCTTTGTGGTCGTTGTCGACCTGGCAGACGAGGGCGTTGCACAGATGCACGGCGATGCGCTGGATGGACTCGTCCTGCCGCGCCGGTTCGAGGATCTTTAACAGGAGCATGTTGACACGGTGATATTGAAACTCCAGCTCATCGGGTATATTGAAATTACACAGAGTCAGACAGCAGTTCCTCTGAACCTGGTGGGGTGGGGGGGCACACAGACTCTTTACAGAGGGCCTTCAGAATATAAGCGCTCAATTAAAATAACGTCTGAGCACCGAATGCTATACGATCCTCCACTTTTTGATTAATTAGGCACTACAATAAAATAATCAGTAAATAATAAAATATATAGCTAACATTACTCATCCCAAACTTTTAAAAGGTCATTAAAAAAAAAAAGAAAACCCATTTTTAAAACACAGTTATGAAGATAGATTATGATATAATCTAAACATTCATGTGAATAATTGAAAATAAGCAGCTCACGCAACTAAGACATCCATCTCCGAAAATCAGTTTTTATGCAGAATGGACGATTTCATGGAAGCCGCCATTGAAAATATTTTAACCAATCAGAAAAATCCCCCTGATTGTTTCCGGCAGTGCTCTGACGTCATTTGGGTGCAAGACATGGACACTCCACATAGCGAGGAAGACTTGAAGAAGCTTCGGCCTGGAGATTATTTCATTAAACGTTTATATGAAAAAAATTTTTTTATTCCATTTCTCTAACAAAAAAGTGGAGGGGGTCTGAGGTCACACTGAGGTCACTGATAAACAGCGAGGGAAGAGTGAACAGCTGATGTATTTCTATGTGACTGAATGCAGGGAGGTAACTTTTCATATTTCTATCCCCGGTACAAGTGGTGCTGCCGTGACGCCTCATTCTGCAGACTGTAACCTCGCTAGACAACCTACAAACAGATCTGCACACAATCTGACTGACCGAAATCTGTCCAAGAGGCAAGTGCGCGAGTTTTTACACGTTGTTAGCATGCTTAGCATGCTCTTGACTCATTCATGAAAAACTTCCTCATCAAGCCGTCCCCAGGCTCACCTACCGTAATTACCGTAGTAGACAGTCGGTCCAACCCCTGCGGCAGCGCAGAAAGAGGGGAAACAAACACTGCTTTACTCTACAGGATTCATGTGAACATTACAGAAGGATGCAACAATGGCAGAAGTGAAAAAACTCGCCTGCATCAATTCCCGAAGGACAAAAAGGTAAGAAGGTAATGGATAAACGCCATTTGCCGCACAGAGACAGACCTCTCACGGGCTGACGGGTCCTTCGGGTGCAAAAACAGCACATTCACAGCTCATGTGCTCGGAACATTTTGAAGAAAATTGTTTCACTCAAACAACTCGGATGCCGCGGCATTAGGAATACCGTACACGCCAGCACTGAGTCCAGATGGGGTTCCCACAATCTTCAGCCAAAAAGCGGACAAGACAAACGAGACAACACGGTCAGTAGTCCGCAAAAGACAAGTTCAAAGGGTAAGAAAACACTTTTTATGGCTTCCCTAACTATTTATTAAGCGTGATGTGTTATTTTGAGTTCCTTTGTGCATAAATGTAATAATTGCTGATGCAGCTAAGCGGCTTGATGTTTGTTGGGTGTCTTGCTTTGATTCAGTGTTTGTCAGAAACGCCTCGGTAATGACGAACTCAACTCTATAAATATTGTTCACTTGTGTGGAACTAACTGATACGGTAATGCTTGTTTATCTTGATCATCATCGCTATTCGTGTCATTGTCCGAAATACTCGAGGAAATCAGTGAAGAAATGCCGCTGTGGTCCATTTTGTCGAATATGATTGTGTACCGTAAGTGACTTCACACTTTACAGAAACCATTCGGAGTTCTTTTAGACTACGTTCAGACTGCACCCTGAGACGACCCCTATCCGATTTTTTTGCCCATATGCGACCTGTATCTGATTTGTTATTGACAATCTGAACGACACAGATCCGATTTTTTCACATGCGACCCAGGCCGCTTGGATATGTGGTCCTAATTCCGATGCATATCCGTTATTTTCACATGCGACTGCAGTCTGACCGGACAGGTCGCATTCATGCGGCCTACATGTCATCAACAAGAGACAAACGTCACTATTCTGCGTTGGCTAATCCCGCCTCTTTGGTGGAAAACAACAACATTTGTACAGTTTTCAGAATTTAAATAGACTTTTATAGAATTGATCAAGCTAATGGTGGATTTGGTAGGGACCTGGATGTTGATCTGTTAGCCTGATTAAATAAAACAGTTTCTATAACTGATTTATAACTTAAACCATCCTGTATTACAAGATTATAAGATTGTTCTGGAAATTTCCAGTAATTTGACACCTTCGGTCTCATTAGTCTGCTGCCCACATTAATCAGATTATTGTGTGAGTTCCGCCGCCGCCACAAAAACCACATCGCCAGGTCTCGCCTCGTCTCCATAGCAAACTGCACTGGTGTTTCTGCACCTTGAGCCAGCGCTGAGAGAAGTTGCAGAATTCAGCTGGCTATAAACAATCTAAATAAATATTTATAAAAATGTAGAAAAAGTTTATTAATATGACGAAATAAATATGTGCAAATTATTAAGCCTGAATTAAGAGTTTGGTAATACAGCGGCCGTATCCCAAATGACTGCCTACTGAAGCTCGAGTGCACTGTATAGAGTTTAAAAATCCATTACTTCCTAGTAACATGTAGTGCACTTATATAGAAATTAGAGAGACATTTAGGAGTCAACCCTCGTTACCAGGCTACACGTTTTCATTTCAGTTCAGAAACAAAAACACACACGAGACCTCACACTTTAACGCTAACCAGATAATTAAACAAACAAACAAAAAAAAGAAATCATTAAACTTGAAGAGTGCGCTTTTTTTTTGGTTACGTATTACGTAGATGTGCTTATTACGTGTCAATTTGCGCATGCGGGACACTTTTGGGTCGTTTTCCGTTCATATTGGAGATCGCATACAAGTCTCATATAATTGGTAATGTGAACGGCCGAACAAAAAAATCGGATTTCACAACAAATCGGATATGGGTCGTTTCAGGTTGCAGTCTGAACGTAGTGATAGGTTTACAGAAATGCGTTTGTGGAATAGCCGACCTCCATCACTGCAACTGAGTCAAACACGTGATCATTTTAAGAAACAGGTGAAACAGTTTTTATGGAGTAAATTCCAAACCCAGTTTTATGTGTAGTATATAACTAATTTATCATCATTTCGGTGCTATTTCTGTAATCTAGTTGGACCCCCCCCTTACCGCCCCCCCACTACACCACCTTGCATAGATAGATAGATAGACTATTATTTTTAGGCCCACACTTATTATTATTATTATCATCATCATCATCATCATCATCAGTAGCGGTAGGTAGGCCTATCATCATTACTAGGCTATTGTTATAACTGGAAGTAGCATCAGACTTCTAATGTGAGCTTGCAGGCATTATTATTATTATTACTATTATTATTATGAGTAGTGGTAGGCCTATTATCATTACTATGCTATAGCTATATAATTATGAGGTTACATGTTTTGCTGTTATTATTATTATTAATATTATTATCAGTAAGCCTATTATCATTGCTAGGTTATTGCTATAACTGGGAATTGGCACTAGACCTCTGATACGAATTTATGCTTTATTATTGTTATTATTACTAGGCCTAATAATAGGCATATCATCTGCATGTTTTACAGAAGCCTGCAGGTAGGTGATGTTAATGTGAGACCTGAGCCTGCTTTGCCTTGCAAAGATCCTCAATTCTTGGTGCAATGTCTGATAAACATAGCCGCAAATCATCCTCGGTTTGTGCACGATTGCGGTGTTTCATTTTGAGTGCAGTCGTTTTTGAGAATCCTGCCTCACACAAATATGTGGACACGAAAGGGAGGAGACTCTTCAAGGCGACGTCGCAGAGTTGAGGGCATTCCTGCATCAATGCTGCCCAGAATGACGAAAGAGGGCAGGAGGTAAAAAGTTCCTTCAGCCTACGGTCACTCTTCAGCTCAATAAGCTGTTCCTGCATATCAATTGACAGCTCGTTTGCTGGGCACACAAATGGATCTCGAACCCACGCAAAAGAGCGATAATCCTCTTTAAAGTACGTCACAAATTCTTCTCATTGCAGACAGGTGCTCAGACGCTGACTGAAATAGAGAGGAGAAATTGTGTGACGTGCCTGCATCAGTGATAAAGTCTGCAAGGCTGGGGAACATGTCGCAGTTCCCTCGACTGATGCGGCCATGCCAGAGGTCAATTTTTTGTGTGAAGGCGTCCACTCTGTCTGTGAGGAGCAAAATATGAGTTTCGCGGCCTTGCAGAGACAGGCTGAGGCCATTCAAACGGTCAAATATATCGACCAAATAGGACAGAGACGCAAGCCACGTAGTGTCATCCAGATGCTTCGCCAGATCTGATTTGATTTCTGTCAAAAAAACACTTCACCTCCTCTCACAGCTCATACAACCGCTGCAACACCCGCCCCCTGGAGAGCCAGCGAACTTCAGTGTGCAGAAGCAGCTGTTCGTGCCCCGACCCCATCTCCTGGCAGAGGACCCCAAACAAGCGAGAGTTTAGCCGCCGTGATTTGATTAGATTTGTAATTTTCACGGATTGGTTCAGCACGGAGTCATTTTTTTAGCAGCTAATGCTTCGCGATGGACCATACAATGTGTCCATTTCACAAGTGGAGCTACTTGCTGAGCACGAGCAGCTAGGCCACGCTCGCGGCTTGTCATTGCCCGTGCACCATCCGTGCATAGGCCAACGCATCGGTCCCAAGCCAAACCATTTTCACGGATAAAAATATCAAGGACATTGAAGATGGCTTCTCCTGTAGCGTGCGACTGAAGAGGCCGGCAAAACAGGACATCCTCCTCAATCGCCTTGTCACGCAGATACCTGACATAGGCGAGGAGCTGTGCCTGCCCAGCAATATCAGCGGATTCACCCAGCTGCAGCGCGTAGCAAGGACTCTGTTTTATGAACTCTAGGAGTTGCTCTCTGATGTCATTAGACGTGTCTGAAATCCTCCTAGCGACTGTGTCATTGGACAGTGGTACTGCACCGAGTTTGGCTGCTGCACTATCTCCTATCATTATGCTGCACGTCTTGTGTGGCCGGCAAAATGAGAGTCTCGGCAATTGTATGCGGTTGACCCAGTTTAGCTATTCTTTTGGTCGCTACATACGATGCCTCCAAACACTGTTTAGACGCAGCACTGTGCACTGAAATGGCTGCCTGTTGCTGATGGAGGCCATCAAGCTTTCTTTTAAAATATTCTGCCGGTTTATCTTTAATAGCAGCATGTTTTGTTTCGAGGTGCCTTTTAAGTTTGCAGGGCTTCATGCTGTCGTTTGCTAGCAGCTCGGCACACACGACACACTGAGGTCTCAGATCAGCCGTGACTGTAAATCCAAACTGCAGCTATGCTTCATCGTACCTTCAAAGCTTTTTTGCAGCTGGTGGTGCGTCGGTTGCCTTGTTGGTCCTCACTAGAAATCTTTCCATTTTTGTTAATTATAATTTGGATGTGTGGCTATGTTAAGAGACGAGTATCGGGGACTAATCAGACGGGACTTATGCACGTTCTTTAATGCAAGTGTTTAACGATTTTGCAGGCAATACCAATTTTATTTGAAGACTTAAAGGAACAGTCCACCGTACTTCCATAATGAAATATGCTTTTATCTGAATTGAGACGAGCTGCTCCGTACCTCTCCGAGCTTTGTGCGACCTCCCAGTCAGTCAGACGCGTTGTCACTCCTGTTAGCAATGTAGCTAGGCTCAGTATGGCCAATGGTATTTTTTGGGGCTGTAGTTAGATGCGACCAAACTCTTCCGCGTTTTTCCTGTTTACATAGGTTTATATGAGCAGTGATATGAAACAAGTTCAGTTACACAAATTGAAACGTGGCGATTTTCTATGCTATGGAAAGTGCGCACTATAATGAGAGGCGTACTAACACCTTCTGCGTGCTTCGGCAGCGCATTGATATCTGAGCTCCGTATCAATGCGCTGCCGAAGCGCGCAGAAGGTGTTAGTACGCCTCTCATTATAGTGCGCACTTTCCATAGCATAGAAAATCGCTACGTTTCAATTTGTGTAACTGAACTTGTTTCATATCACTGCTCATATAAACCTATGTAAACAGGAAAAACGCGGAAGAGTTTGGTCGCATCTAACTACAGCCCCAAAAAATACCATTGGCCATACTGAGCCTAGCTACATTGCTAACAGGAGTGACAGCGCGTCTGACTGCGTCTGACTGACTGGGAGGTCGCACAAAGCTCGGAGAGGTACGGAGCAGCTCGTCTCAATTCAGATAAGAGCATATTTCATTATGGAAGTACGGTGGACTGTTCCTTTAAGATTGTAGTCCTGAGTGAGTGAGTGAGTGAGTGAGTGAGTGAGTGAGTGATTGTCTTAGCCGCGTGTGTCGTATGTGTTGCAACACGGTGAAAAAGGCAGAGGCTTACCCTATTATCTAAGTACACACTTAGCAGTTAAAAAATAGTGAGGGCTGATATTGGGATAGTCTTTAAAAAGACTGTTTGGGTTTGAAGTAAAGGCCTAAAGGAGATCGATATCAACACTGATAACAGATAGGCTAGCGAGAGCTGGCACAAGCGAACTTGGCAAGAGACTAGACGAGAGTGAATGAAGCTCAACGCATGTGCAGACGCTTATATAGTAGGCTAGCCTAGCAGTTACGTGACATCGCGTCACAGGCTCAAAATACAGTACTACCCCCTGTATTGGTAAATTTAAAATGAAACTGTGTGGTTGATTTGTTTCTGTGTTATAGTAGTCCAACCACTTGCATTTTCGACATGGGGAATTTTCGTGATTTTTTTTCCTGATTTTTTCCCCCTCATCCTAGCCTACTCGCACCCACCCGGGAGAGTGTCCGCCCCCCCGAGGGGCAGGCCCCACCGGTTGAGAACCACCGCTGTAGAGTAAAGCAGTGTTTGTTTAGATTAGATAGAACTTTATTGATCCGTTTGGGAGGGTTCCCTCAGGGAAATTCAAACAGTTTACCCTCTTTCTGCGTTGCCATGGGGGTTGGACTGTCTACTACAGTAATTACAGTAGGCTAGCCTGGGGACGTCTTGATGAAGTTTTTCATGAATGAGTCGAGCGCATGCTAAGCGTGCTAATGAGTAGAATAACACACAGTTCCAGCCTCGTTTTACAGGTAAAGAGTTCAGGTTTGTCCATAAGTCATTAATACACTACAACCCCGATTCCAAAAAAGTTGGGACAAAGTACAAATTGTAAATAAAAACAGAATGCAATAATTTACAAATCTCAAAAACTGATATTGTATTCACAATAGAACATAGACAACATATCAAATGTCGAAAGTGAGACATTTTGAAATTTCATGCCAAATATTGGCTCATTTGAAATTTCATGAAAGCAACACATCTCAAAAAAGTTGGGACAAGGGCAATAAGAGGCTGGAAAAGTTAAAGGTACAAAAAAGGAACAGCTGGAGGACCAAATTGCAACTCATTAGGTCAATTGGCAATAGGTCATTAACATGACTGGGTATAAAAAGAGCATCTTGGAGTGGCAGCGGCTCTCAGAAGTAAAGATGGGAAGAGGATCACCAATCCCCCTAATTCTGCACCGACAAATAGTGGAGCAATATCAGAAAGGAGTTCGACAGTGTAAAACTGCAAAGAGTTTGAACATATCATCATCTACAGTGCATAATATCATCAAAAGATTCAGAGAATCTGGAAGAATCTCTGTGTGTAAGGGTCAAGGCCGGAAAACCATACTGGGTGCCCGTGATCTTCGGGCCCTTAGACGGCACTGCATCACATACAGGCATGCTTCTGTATTGGAAATCACAAAATGGGCTCAGGAATATTTCCAGAGAACATTATCTGTGAACACAATTCACCGTGCCATCCGCCGTCGCCAGCTAAAACTCTATAGTTCAAAGATGAAGCCGTATCTAAACACGATCCAGAAGCGCAGACGTCTTCTCTGGGCCAAGGCTCATTTAAAATGGACTGTGGCAAAGTGGAAAACTGTTCTGTGGTCAGACGAATCAAAATTTGAAGTTCTTTATGGAAATCAGGGACACCGAGTCATTCGGACTAAAGAGGAGAAGGACGACCCAAGTTGTTATCAGCGCTCAGTTCAGAAGCCTGCATCTCTGATGGTATGGGGTTGCATTAGTGCGTGTGGCATGGGCAGCTTACACATCTGGAAAGACACCATCAATGCTGAAAGGTATATCCAGGTTCTAGAGCAACATATGCTCCCATCCAGACGACGTCTCTTTCAGGGAAGACCTTGCATTTTCCAACATGACAATGCCAAACCACATACTGCATCAATTACAGCATCATGGCTGCGTAGAAGAAGGGTCCGGGTACTGAACTGGCCAGCCTGCAGTCCAGATCTTTCACCCATAGAAAACATTTGGCGCATCATAAAACGGAAGATACGACAAAAAAGACCTAAGACAGTTGAGCAACTAGAATCCTACATTAGACAAGAATGGGTTAACATTCCTCTCCCTAAACTTGAGCAACTTGTCTCCTCAGTCCCCAGACGTTTACAGACTGTTGTAAAGAGAAAAGGGGATGTCTCACAGTGGGAAACATGGCCTTGTCCCAACTTTTTTGAGATGTGTTGTCATGAAATTTAAAATCACCTAATTTTTCTCTTTAAATGATACATTTTCTCAGTTTAAACATTTGATATGTCATCTATGTTCTATTCTGAATAAAATATGGAATTCTGAAACTTCCACATCATTGCATTCCGTTTTTATTTACAATTTGTACTTTGTCCCAACTTTTTTGGAATCGGGGTTGTATTTCAGATGTATAGTGAAAAAATAAAAAGAATCGACATTGTCACCTTAGCAGCCCTTTGGCTTTGCCCCTTCAGTACTGAAGAGCTACACTCAGCCTTGCGCCCAAATGACGTCACGCATCGCCCTTCCAACAGGCAACATGGCAGCGTCCTGGTGGCATTAGAGCAGCGATACAAAAACGCTCACAACTTTCTTACAAATGCTCAAACATGCCTGAAACTTTTCTTACAGGCTCTCAATATTACAAGCTACCGACCCGTGCATGGATTTACTTTACATTTTCTATTCCTTTAAAAGGCAAGCTCATCATTACAGCAATTATATGGTAATTATATTTAAAAAATAAATAAATGCAATTAAATGATTAAAGCGATTAAAGTAGCCAAATTAAACTAACATATTATTATGAATAGTATTATTTTCATTTCTTTCACCAATGAAAACATGCTGGCTGTTGTTGTTGCTATGGCAACAGGCAAGCTCATTAAATAATTTAGACAGGCTTGGGTTTGAAGCCTCAAACAGTCATCAGGACTTTTTAATTATTTTTGCAAAAGCTTACAAAATTAAACTGACCATCGACAAAACAATATTTATACATTTATATCAGGATGCAGTTTCCATTACTGCAGGAAATTTCCAAAAGCCTGTGTGTGCGTCTTACCGTGACCTCCTGGTACTGCTCCATGCCATTGAGTACGACCTCGATGACCTGCCTGCGCATCTTCACACTCTGATAATTCCGGTACTCCGTACTGGTCAGGTAGAAGAGAGCGGCGCTGCCTGTCACCTGGATACTCTTATCATACTTATGACACTTCAGAGCTGCTATCACCAGCTGGAGGTAGGGGAAGGGGGGAGAGAGCGAGCAAGTGACAGAGGAGTTTACACTTAGAGAGACAAATTAAGAAATAACCTCAAAATAAAAAAACTTAACTATCATCTTCTCTGTAGCCTGTGTGTGCGCGCATGCACCTGTGTGTGTGTGTGTGTGTGTGTGTGTCGGTGTGTACCTGCACTGCTCGGACCAGGTTGTTGCAGTGCTGTATCCGGACGAAGTCAAACAGCTGGTTGATGGCTCTGTGTGCAAGTTCAGGACGATGTTCAGTGTAAGCTTCGATAGTATTCAGCACCTGCTCTTCATTTTTAGAGCCTGTCACCTATAACACACATCAAGGATGTCATAAAACAGTAATATAACCGAGTGGCACATTGTTAACTTATTGATTCATAAAACAATGTGTTGCGTCACATGACCACTAGGGGGAGACAAAACATCATGTTCTGTAATAGCTGTCAGTTTATTTGCACTATTTATTTCATTCTGTTAAGCCAATAAAGAAACAAAGCATTACACCTTCTCATCTCATTATCTCTAGCTGCTTTATCCTTCTACAGGGTTGCAGGCAAGCTGGATCCTATCCCAGCTGACTACGGGTGAAAGGCGGGGTTCACCCTGGACAAGTCGCCAGGTCATCACAGGGCTGACACATAGACACAGACAACCATTCACACTCACATTCACACCTACGCTCAATTTAGAGTCACCAGTTAACCTAACCTGCATGTCTTTGGACTGTGGGGGAAACCGGAGCACCCGGAGGAAACCCACGCGGACACGGGGAGAACATGCAAACTCCGCACAGAAAGGCCCTCGCCGGCCACGGGGCTCGAACCCAGGACCTTCTTGCTGTGAGGCGACAGCACTAACCACTACACCACCGTGCCGCCCGCATTACACCTTATTATTTAAAAAAAATCTGTGTAGAATAATAATTCTTGACTTTTCATAATTAAAGTGGACTAAGAACATCTTTACCCCTAACAGTTTCCAAGTGTGAAGGTCATGTTTGGTTGAAAATACACTGGAGTGTCTTCAGTAGCATCACAAACTGAACTAACACTTCAGCCCCGCCCCAAATCCATTTTAAACAGCTTGCAACATTTACACAAACACCCGAATCTATATAAATCTCATTTTCAGCTTCATACAGGAAAAAAAAAAGAAAACCATACACACCAAGAAAATAAAAAGCCAAATTGTCGAAGAACTGGATTTTTACTGCATCACAGAAAAAGGAGTAAGTAGTTAGCAAGTGTAAAGCATAATGTTTTCGGTTAAAGACCTTCCTCACAAAAAAAACACTTTTATACAAAATACAGAAGAAGAAGAAAGAAGAAGCCTTTATTTGTCACATGCACACTTCAAGCACAGTGAAATTCATCCTCTGCATTTAACCCATCTGAAGCAGTGAACACACACACACACACACACACACACCCAGAGCAGTGGGCAGCCACACTACAGCGCCCGGGGAGCAGTCAGGGGTTCGGTACCTCGCTCAAGGGCACCTCACGTTAACCTAACCTGCATGTCTTTGGACTGTGGGGGAAACCGGAGCACCCGGAGGAAACCCACGCGGACACGGGGAGAACATGCAAACTCCGCACAGAAAGGCCCTCGCCGGCCACGGGGCTCGAACCCGGACCTTCTTGCTGTGAGGCGACAGCGCTAACCACTACACCACCGTGCCACCGACAAAATACAGGATATGCTTTGTGTTTACAAAAGGAGAAGTCATGCAGAATTTGTGAAATCTATTTCCAAAGTAAATGTCTGAATATTTAGCTGATTACGACAGATGGATGAAAGTGTGAGAACATGGAAAGGATCCCTTTTGTAAACATCAGAAAACAGCACCATGGGATAACTGACTACAGGCACTGAATATTTGGATTATGTTGTATAGACGTTCTGCGGTTGCCAGTTACAACGTTCTAACTCAATGCTGGACCGATTTCAATCATTTTTGTCCCTAATAAGAATTTAGACCCAAACAGATAGCAAAATAGGGCTCAGGTTAAAAAAATCCTGGAATTTTCCTTTAAAAAAAGAACAAAAAGAGACACTTAAAAAAGTCTAACACATCTAAAAGCATGGGAGTAGAAATGAAAGTGACGAGTCAGATAAAGAAATTCAACAGCTGTGCTGGTCGTACCTTAAAGGCTGGGATGTGCATGACGTTACACAGTGTAGTGTTATAAAGACCCAAAAACTGCAAAGGCCTCTTCAACCCCTGGAACGGATAGATACTGCTCTTACAGGGCTCGATGCTGGGGGGGGAATGGAGGGAGAGGCAGGGGGGAGAGAGAGAGAGAGAGAGAGAGAGAGAGAGAGAGAGAGAGAGAGACAGAGGGAGGGAGAGAGAGAGACAGACAGAGGGAGGGAGACAGAGAGAGCAAGAGACAGACAGACAGAGGGAGGGAGGGAGGGAGAGAGAGAGAGAGAGGCGGGGGAAGAGAGAGAAAGGGGGCGGGGAAGAGAGAGAGGGAGGGAGGGAGAGAAAGGGGCAGGGGAAGAGAGAGACAGACGGACAGACAGAGGGAGGGAGAGCCGGACAGACAGAGGGAGGGAGGGAGGGAGGGACGGACAGACGGAGGGAGGGACAGACAGACAGGGAGGGAGGGACAGACAGAGGGAGGGAAGGAGAGGGAGAGAAAGGGGCAGGGAAGAGAGAGAGAAAGGGGGCGGGGAAGAGAGAGAGGGAGAGAAAGGGGCGGGGGGAGAGAGACATACAGACAGAGGGAGGGAGGGAGACAGAGGGAGGGAGAGACAGACAGACAGAGGGAGGGAGGGAGGGAGACAGAGGGAGAGAAAGGGGCGGGGGAAGAGAGAGACAGACAGACAGAGGGAGGGAGGGAGAAAGAGAGAGAGACAGACAGACAGAGGGAGAGGGAGAGAGAGAGAGACAGACAGACAGAGGGAGAGGGGGAGAGAGAGAGAGAGAGAGAGAGAGAGAGAGAGAGAGACAGACAGACAGATGGAGGGAGGGTGAGAGATATTATTGTAAATCATATGTATGCAACTCATTGTTTTCCAAATAAGATTTGTGACATTTCCTATGTGGGCGTGTACCTGGGCGGTCCCATGGCCTCCTCGATGTACGGCACGGTGCAGTTGTCCAGCATGATGTGTCCCGAGATGTCCAGCGAGACGAGGTTCCCTAAACTCTGCATGATGTTCGTCAGGATCTTCCTCGTCAGCTTGAACTTGGAGGAGCGCTGATTTTCCCGTGAGATATCTAAATGCCTGTGAAAGAACGCAGGTTTAATAATAAAAATCACTGTCTATCTGACCCAGTGAAGGGGGAGGGGCTTCTGAGTCCCTGCCACTATGGACCCTTTTCACGTGACGTCACGACAAACGCGGCCGCCATTTTGGACATGTACTACCAGTAGTTTACCACAGCCAACATTGAGGAACGGCAGCAAAGAAAGTTTTTACTTTCAGCAAGACTTCCATCATGCCACTATATTGTTGTGCACCTGGATGTAGTAACCATCAACAAACAAGGCAAGGTTTATCATTTTATCGGATCCCGACGGAGAAGATGGATAGCGGCCATTAACAGATTGGCAGTCCTCGGCATACCAACGCTTGTGTAGTGACCACTTTGTTGGAGGTAAGACGAATAAAATTAGCCAGAAAAGGCATTACATTGCTGTTAACATTCTGTGGCGGCGAGTGTGTAACCAAATAGGCTAAAATAACCCTTTGTAATCTCTTTGTTCTTCTGTAGTAGCTATTGTTGACTAGCTAATGTCAACAACATAGTAGCTGGTATGTTACTGTAGCAATGTTTACGTTCAGTCATTTGGATGACTGTTAAAACCTTTCAGTCTCAAGTTTTTCCTTTACTGGATTTACTAGTTTACTGTAATTATGATCCGGCAGCTATTTACACCGGATCCAGTGTAAATAGCTGCCGGAGCGCGCTCTGGCTTGCTCCCCCTCAAATTAAGCAGCGCGCTCCGGCTTGCTCCCCCTCAAATTAAGCAGCGCGCTCCGGCTTGCTCCCCCTCAAATTACGCAGCACGCTCCGGCTTGCTCCCGGAGCAAGCCAGAGCGCGCTGCGTAATTTGAGGGGGAGCAAGCCAGAGCGCGCTCCGGAACCTCGGCCGGAGCACTCCGGGAGCAAGCCGGAGCGCGCTCCGGAACCTCGGACGTTGGCGTGCATGTGTATGGCGATGGGTTTTAAACGACATAGGTATACAGATCATGTGGGCCGAAGTCAGGTAAAGACGAGGGCTTCGTGTACTTCCGTACGTCAGTGAACAATCCTGGTGGAAGCAGGTAAACGTCGTTCTCTAAGCCTGCTAACCTCAATTTTTGCAAATACCTCTCCCTCTGCTCGCCCTGTAAATGCCCTACGTCGCTGGATAGTGAAGGTGTTTTCTGCATCTCGCTCCTTTTTCTTTTATGTTTTTCGTTTGTCGCCTTCCTCGCATTCAAACTGATTCAAGCCGAAGTCCACTACCTGTCCAAAATGGCGGTCGCGTTTACGAAGGTCACGTGACTGAAAAGGGTCTATAGGAGGTATGGCTACTGTGTGTGCTACTGTGTGTCAGTTCCAGTGAAGGAAGTATATTCACTGTCAATCACAGTGAAAGAGGCGTGGCCTCTCTGCTTGTCACACTGAAGATGTGGTCTAGTTTTTCAAAACTGACCTTATAAGGAGATTATATGTTTTTTGTCTAGAGAGACGATCTTACCGTTTCATAATTACACCCAATATAATACAATAAAATCTTAACTGGATAATAAATATAAAAATGTAAAATTGATCACCTAATTTCACGATCAGCTGAATGTAAATTGTGCCGATTAAATGAAATCCCTCCTCACCTCAGTCGGCTCATGTGCAGGATGGTGGTGATGAGCTCCTCGTTCAGGTCCACGTTGTAGAGCACGAGCGAGACCAGCTGCTCCCTCCACCGTGCGAGGAAGAAAGGGCGGGGCAGGTGGACTGAGGACAGGTCCAGCGCTTTGAGTGTGTCCAGTGGCTTCAGCAGAGCTTCTGGGTCTACTTCCACTGGCAGACTGCCAACGTTCAACATGCACAGCCTCCTGAAGCCCTGGAACGAGAAGTCAGTGCCATCGCAGAACTCCTCGTCATCCTCATCGTCGTCGTCATCGTCATCGGCGGAGGACTTGCGCAAGAAGATGTTGGAGCAGCCAAAGAGGCTGAGGGACACGAGTGTGTGGCGGAAGTTGTGCAGAGTGCGGAGGCTCCGGGTCGTCAAGTGATTACAGCACGTCAGGTGGAGCTCCATCAGATCCTGAAAAATGAAGCTTATGAGTTACAGAAACATCCTAATGAGAGGCACTGGAGATGAAGAGCGCAGGGTTGAAACCGCTCTCGAAATAAAATGATTCAGTAAGGTGTTGTAGCAGCAACACGACATTATTACAGTGCTAGAGCAAATAAACAAGCTATTATGGTGTTATAGCAAGCAAATGAGTTATTAACATATCATAACTATTAACACTACTACTAAGCTGGAAAAATGACTTAAGTAATATAGTTATAAAATGACAAGGTGTTATAGCAATGAAGTAACACTGTTAATGTGTTATAGCACTAAATCAACTTGTTGGCATTATTGCAATAAAATGACATTATTAAGCAGTTATAACAATACAATGAATCATTATTAAGGTGTTATAAAAAAAAATCATCATCAAGGGTTTATAGCATACTAATGAGCGCTGTGTGAGAGAGAACGCTGAATGAGAGAGTGCGCTGTGTGAGAGAACCTGTTTCCCGATGGCCTCGAGGTCTCGGTCTCGTACAATGTCCTCTCTGAGGTGCAGTCGGCTCAGTCGGGTGCTGTGTGGATCACAGAAGAGCTGAAAGAAACCATCCTGAGGCTCAAACTCACTGTCTGTGTGCACCAGCTCCATGTACCTGCGCCAGAGGAACGGGGTTAATAACACTGTACCTGCGCCAGAGGAACGGGGTTAATAACACTGTACCTGCGCCAAAGGAACGGGCATGATCATGTGATTCACAGCAGTACTGTACCTGACTGAGGTGGTTACAATATAAAATCCATAACATAGCAAATGAAGAATTAACATAGGATTAATATAGAACTAATGAAGAGCAAACATAAGGCCTAATATAGGATTAATGTAGGATTAACATAGAGATAAAAACAAGTTATGATTAAGGGGTTATTAAGGCATCTGTAATAAAATTAGGCATTTTGCTATTACAGAGCTATAGAAATAAAATGACTTATTAAAGGGTAATAGGGATAAAAATGAATTAAGGGATTATAACAGTAAAAAGATTTACACTGTTATAGCAACTAAAAAATAAATACAACTAAAATAAAGTGGCTCATATTAAAGTGTTATAGCAATAAAATGAGGTATTATTACAGTGCTATTGAAATAAGATTTAATAAGGGATTTTAGCAATAAAACAATATTAAGTGGTTTTAACAATAAACATGGTTATTATTAAGGTGTTATTAAAAAAATTCTTGGTGAGATGGACTCATAATAACTTATAATTAGCGAAACTTAAGAAGCAAAATTCAGACAGGTCTTGACTGAGCGACTGACTGACAGTCTGGGGACGTTATTATTATTATTATTATTATTATTATTATAACAAACACTGCTCCCTGTTCCATTATAAGGTAAGTAAACCATCTTGTAGGAAATGAAGCAAGTGAGGCTCTGCATCTGGAATAACTCATTTGTTTGCTGTCGTTATCTATTTCGATTGCAGCTCTCACACCCTCCGAGTCAAAGATACAGCAACGTGCAAGAACAGCAACATCAATAACATTAATAATAAAAAAAAAAAAGTGTACGTACACGTTAACGAGCTTGTCGCAGATCTCACTGGGTAAGAAGATGTCAGGACGTAGGCACAGTTTGTTCCTCTCGCCTGTGTAGCACATGGTTCTTCTGAGGTTCTTCAGGCAGAACACGGTGCACAGAGACATGAGGCTCTCCGGGTCATCCCCTGCTTTGGTTGCCATGGTGACGTGTCCTTTCGGAGTCAGAGGTCAAATACCAAGGCGACAGAGAAGAGGCAACAATGTGCTCAGATCTCAGGCATCATGGGCTCAAAGCCTAAACATGAAAAAATTTGAATTAATCAATTTATGTTAATGAACTAAATTATTCAGCAGAAGTAAAGCTAATTTACATTTATACAGCATGTACAGCAAGGACAAAGTACAGGTTTATTTTCTGACATTTTTATTCTTGAAATAATTGTATGAATGTTACTAATGTTTCACTAAACTAAATTCACTCAAATCAAAAAAAAAATTATATATTTTGCTTTGCAATAAAATACGTGAAGCAGCTTCATACTTTATGAGACCTGATTAATTTTGGCTTGTTGAGATTAATGACGACTGTCTGAGACATTTCAGTCCGGTTTAGATGAAGAGTAAAGCGGCAGAGAGATCGAGCCACGTCTTCAAATCCAAAACTTTTATGTGTCTTGCATTTTAGTTTCGAACAAGTTCCTTATCAAAGTACTTGTCTGTAATTTAAATTGGTTATCCTTTCACAATAATCAATCATTCAATTAGCTCAAGAGCAAAACAGTCAGTAGAGTATCAACATGTGAAATCTTTCTCACAGATTTATTTTACATGACAGGGGAAAAAATAAAATCCCACAATTGTCTTCAGCAGATATTTATAGTGCTATAATGAGGTGCCAATACTTTTAACAGCAGTGTTTTTGGTAGCCCAAAAAAAGTGCACTCCTCGATAAACATATACAAACAAACAAACAAACATTGTGTTAAAATAAATAAAACTACAAACACGTACACATATTTAGGTTCAAAATTTCACTCAATACATGTCATTTTATTTTTATGAAGGGTACCAATATTTATGAGAAGGCGTAATGCACTTGTCTCCTAAGTGAGCTGTGACTGTGGCGATGCTGAGGGAGACATTTAGACTGAACGCTCACTGCTTTAGACTTTAATCTCAATCAGTAGAAAGTGAAAACAGAAACATTTATGTAAATGTAAGTAAATGTTGTGGTCAGACCACCTCGGCGAATTATCCGCTAAATTCCACCACAGGCACCGCACTACCGCAGGCCACTTAGAGTTCAATCATTTAACTGCGTAATTAATACATTTAATAAAATATAACTCGCTGTATGAACTCGAATGTGAAGTAGCTTGCTAACTGGCTAGGACGCTAGCGCCGCTATCCGTTCACCTGTACGGCTTTCCGAGCTAGCCTGCTAATTCATGCTAAATCACAAGTTGCTATTAAACTACGCGACCACAGCTTCGTATTGGAACAGCACACAAGCTAAAGCGAACTAAAGGCCAGTCAGGTTTCTTCCCACGATCATGACACCGAGACAAAAGCACAACTTTTACCAGAATCCGTCTTTAACGCTCTCCGTGTCCGCGGAAATTTATCTCCTGCTCATTTACGCTGTGGAAGAATTCTCGCTCATTAGGCGACTGCTTTCCTTTCTGCTTTAACGTCGCTCGTCCTGATGTCAACAAAACAACCTTCAACTTCCGGGTTATACCGGATTGTTTCCGGTGTCAGAGACAACGTGAGATTCAAATTTAAAGTTCAATCCCTTCCTCTAGCGTTGGGGTCGACTCGGCACCGACCCGGTTTTAGGTTTAGCATGCATAAAAGTACTACATACATGTGTTTATTGCATCAAGACTTTTTGACTTTGTCAGGAACTTCTATTTAAACAAAATAAAATCCAAAAAAATAATTTTACTAAATTATTAAATGCTGTGGTGAAAATTGTGACCTTTGTGTTGTTAGGGTCAATTTCGACCCAGTTAAAATATAAGATAATAAAACAATAATAAATGCCAAAACTACAGAAGCCGAGAGAGGCCCTTCATATAATCCTTTTTTTTATTCACCTTGTTATCCCGAGATAACGACATAATTAATTCAGGATCTCGAGAAAACAACACAACTAATTCGAGATCTCAAGAAAACAAAACTGTTATTTTGAGATCTCGAGAAAACAAAACAATTATTCCGTGATCTCGAGAAAACAAAACAATTATTCCGTGATCTCGAGAAAACAAAACCGTTATTTCAAGATCTCGAGAAAACAAAACAATTATTCCGTGATCTCGAGAAAACAAAACCGTTATTTCAAGATCTCGAGAAAACAAAACAATTATTCCGTGATCTCGAGATAACAAAACCGTTATTTCATGATCTCGAGAAAACAAAACAATTATTCCGTGATCTCGAGATAACAAAACCGTTATTTCAAGATCTCGAGAAAACAAAACAATTATTCCGTGATCTCGAGAAAACAAAACAATTATTCCGTGATCTCGAGATAACAAAACCGTTATTTCAAGATCTCGAGAAAACAAAACAATTATTCCGTGATCTCGAGATAACAAAACCGTTATTTCAAGATCTCGAGAAAACAAAACAATTATTCCGTGATCTCGAGAAAACAAAACAATTATTCCGTGATCTCGAGATAACAAAACCGTTATTTCAAGATCTCGAGAAAACAAAACAATTATTCCGTGATCTCGAGAAAACAAAACAATTATTCCGTGATCTCGAGAAAACAAAACCGTTATTTCGAGATCTCAAGAAAACAAAACAATTATTCTGTGATCTCGAGAAAACAAAACAATTATTCCGTGATCTCGAGAAAACAAAACCGTTATTCCGAGATCTCGAGAAAACAAAACAATTATTTCATGATCTCGAGTAAACAGCTGAGAAATGGTTCATTCAGGTGCGCCAAGAGACTTGTGATATGCTGACTTTGGGGCTATTTCTCATTCTGTATAGACGCAACTTTGGTCATTAGAATGTCTGGAATAACCGATCACCTAATAAGGCAATATTTTGATCAGGGGTTGACACAGGGAGAGATTGCATTAAGTCTTTTAATAAGGGATAATTTCAAAATTAGCCCGCGGCACCTCCGCAGAAGACTGGCCCGGCTTCGTCTCTACCGACGGAGATACAGTGATCCAGCTGAGATCATGAAATAACGGTTTTGTTTTCTCGAGATCTCGAAATAACGGTTTTGTTTTCTCGAGATCTCGAATTAGTTGTGTTGTTTTCTCAAGATCCTGAATTAATTATGTTGTTATCTCGGGATAACAAGGTAAATAAAAAAAGATTATATGAAGGGCCTCTCGCGGCTTCCATACAAAACTGAAATCATAAACATACAATCAGCCAACAGCCTACAGCCAGCAATTCCTCCAACCACTTGAGCTTCAGTCCGGGGCTTTTCTCTTTGCCTGTTTGACAGAACAAACAAAGACAGGCATGTCCAGACATGTAAGGCCAATTGAGTTTAGAGTTGGTGACTTGCAGAGTACACATCTCCAATTTACAGCATGCAACAATGAGAAGAGGACTGAATGTAAGCCAAGCTCTGGATCATATCTTTGCTGATAATGAGGCAGAGGACACAGAGCAGTATAGCGATGGAGATGAGCAGGTCTCTGAGGAGGAAGATGATGTGGCGTTTCAACCGGAAGAAACAGACACATCTGATCAGTCTGATGAGGAGGTCACCGGTGCTGAAGCTGCTCCTGCTGAAACATTCAGATCCAAAAGTGGCAACATCTGTTGGAGCTCAGTACCTCCTGATGTACCTGGCAGGACAGCTGCTGCAAATGTCATCAAAATGACCCCTGGGATCACAAGGTTTGCTGTGACGAGAGTAAGTGACATCAAGTCATGTTTTGATCTGTTTATGCCATTGTCACTAAAAAAAGTCATAATTGCTATGACAAACTTTGAAGGAAAAAAAGTCCATGGCAACATGTGGAATGACATTGATGAGGAATGCCTGGATGCCTACATTGGTGTTCTTCTCCTTGCTGGAGTGTACAGATCCAGCAATGAGGCCACTGATAGTCTCTGGGACGCATCGACAGGCAGGAATATTTTTTGAAAAAAAAAAAGACTTGTTTTTTGCCCTTTTCTTGAAGTAAATATATATGGGTCGAAATTGACCCGAAACACCATAGATGTTACTATAGTTGATAATATTAAAATTAAAATCTTTTTTTTTTGAACATTTAAGAGATGTGATCTAATACCCCTCAGTAATAGTCAGGTAACAGAACAACCTTTTATTTGTTTGCATTATTCTTTTGAGGTTCATTTGACCACTTTTTTATATTGAAAACGAGGGGTATGCTGTTAAAAGAAAGGCCCAGGGGGCCACAACAAAAATATTAAAACCAATCTTTTCATGGATAAGGGAGCCTAACAAGGTAACCAAGAGGTAAGAAACAAATTGGATGATAAATAATTGTTTTTAGGGTATTTTATGGCTGATTTAAGACACGGGTCAAAACCGACCCGTTAACATAAGAGATAGTAACAGAAAGCTAACACCAGAGCAAGGTTAAAGACAAATTGTGGGTTTTCCCCCTTGTTTTTTAAAATTATTTTTATCTTTTTGGCTTTAATGTAGAAAGAAATAAACGCTTACTCACGGTTATAAACTGTTATACATTCAAAGATAATGTAGTGTGCTATCATAATGCATTCTATTCTACTCTGTCAAATTCCATTATTTTCTCTTATAATCTATTCTATTATCTTATCGCAACTGTCTGTCCTACTCTATATAGAATATGTATGGTATTTTGTTGTATTCTGTTTTATACCAACATAATGCTTTCTATTCTATTCCCATATATTTCTGTCCTATTCTATGCAGATGATATTGTCATTCAATTCTATACAGAATATGTATATGTGTGTGTATAATTATGTGTATATGCATATGTATATATGCAAGGGCACCGTGGGTGGTGGTGAGGGGGGGTTAGGACGATTCTAAGGGCCCAGCATTGACAAAGGGCCCTCAGAGGACAATATTAATATTATTACCATGTATAAGTTAACTTAATAAAAACAATTTTAAATAATTTTCTCTTACAACGACAACACCTAACACCTACAGGATGACTGAGAGGGTCAACGACCCATGTGACCTCAACAACTCTCCTTAGGGTTGTTTTTGGTTCATTAGAGGATAAATACCTGAACTCTCCACTAGTCAGACAGAACTGAAGAAGCCTTTCGGATGAGAGGTGAAATGTCTTCAAGGATTTTAAGCAAGTCCAGTTGCCTTTTTTAGCATCTAAGGTTCTCTTAAAACAAGCAAATACAACAAACTTCTGGTTTAGTTTTTTATTCTTCACAAACTTATTAGAATAGATAGCCTTTATATTTCACCCCTCTCCCTATTCATTACATGGTACAGTCTTGTGTAGGCAGAGCTAGAGCGTGACACCACATTAGGGTTGTTGCTTTCCAATCCAGCACTAATGTTAGCTGCATACGGTAGAAGCAGAATTGATGATGAACCATCAGTAGATTGACACCATCATGAAGAACCTGGGTTACCAGAAACATAAAGTGGAGGGATTATATTCTTTCATAGGGCCCAAAATTTTTAGTGGTGCACCTGTGTGCACCTCATTGGATCAAGCCAAAGTCCCATCATGTTTCAAGACTGCCACCATCATCCCAGTGCCAAAAAAACCTCATATCATATCACCCAACAACTACTGGCCCGTCACACTCACTCCCATTATGATGAAGTGCTTTGAGAGGCTCCCTCCCACATTCGAGCCCTTCCAGTTTGCCTACCGGCCAAGCCACTCCACTGAAGACACCATCTCCTCCGCTCCTCACCTGAGCCTTGCACACCTGGAGGAGAAGAACACTCATGTGTGGATGCTGTTCCTGGACTTCAGTTCAGCGTTCAATACTATCATTCCACAGCATCTGGTGAACAAACAGGGTCCCCTGGGCTTCAGCACCCCCCCTGTGTAACTGGCTGCTGGACTTCCTCACTGAAAGACCACAGTCAGTGCGGGTCGGACAGAACACCTCCAGTGTCATCACCCTCAGCACAGGTTCCCCTCAGGCCTGTGTCCTGAGCCCTCTTCTGTTCACTCTGATGACACACGACTGTGTCCCCAGGGCTACCAGCAACTACACTGTGAAGTTTGCGGATGACACAACAGTGGTGGGCCTCATCAGGGACGATAACAGCTTGGCCTATAGAGAGGAGGTGGAGCAGCTGGTGGGCTGGTGCAGGGAAAACAACCTGGTCCTGAACGTGGACAGAACTAAAGAGATCATTGTTGACTTCAGGAAAAACCAACCCAGCCACGCTCCACTTCTCATCAACAACACGGCCGTGGAGGTGATCAATAGCACCAAGTTCCTGGGGGTGCACATCACAGACAACTTCACCTGGTCTGTGAACACTGTGTCACTGGTCAAGAAGGCACAGCAGCGTCTGCACTTCCTGCGTAGGATGAGGAGAGCCCACCTGCCCCGGCCATCCTCACTACATTCTACAGAAGCACCATAGAGAGCGCTCTGACCAGCTGCATCTCTGTGAGGTGTGGAGGCTGCAGTGCTTCTGACTGGAAGACTGTGAGGAGAGCGCTGAGGACAGCAGAGAAAATCATTGGGACTTCTCTTCCCTCCATTCAGGACATTGCACCAAGGCGCTGCATGTCTCGAGCCAGAAACATCATCAGTGACCCCTCACACCCTCACTATGGGCTGTTCTCCCTCCTGGCCTCTGGAAAGAGGTTCTGCAGCATTCGGTGCAGGACCACCAGGTTCTGTAACAGCTTTTTCCCCCAGGTCACCAGACTGCTGAACCCAAACTCTAAACTTCTATTTATAACTTGAACATTCCAAATTCCACAGGTCACTTTATACTATTGCACTTTATAATATTTTTGCTGCTGCATAATTTAATTTAATACACTTCATATTTGTTTCTGTGCTGAGCCAAATTGCAACGAAATTTTGTTCGGTGTCCACTTGTTGCAGACTGAATGACAATAAAGGTTGTCTAAGTGTATATGTATGTGTATGTATGTATCTTTGTATATGTCTTCTTTTTTCTTTTAATTTATTATGTTGTATTGTCATGACTGTCTAATCTATTCTACAAACTAAATAGAATATATACAGTATTTTATAATTTTTTATATGTCTTCAAAATGCTTTCTATTCTATTTTGTCATATTCCCTCCTTTTATCTTATAATGTATTCTATTATATTGTCCTAATTGTCTATCCTATCCTATATTATTTTGTCATGTTCTCTTCTGTTCTGTGACCATTCTATTCTCTATGTCCTATCTTAATGTACACTATCTTGTCATATTCTATTCTATTCATATCCACACTACTATATCCACACTGCTATATCAACACTTGATTCCTGGCACATATTTGTTTATGGCGGCACGGTGGTGTAGTGGTTAGCGCTGTCGCCTCACAGCAAGAAGGTCCTGGGTTCGAGCCCCGTGGCCGGCGAGGGCCTTTCTGTGTGGAGTTTGCATGTTCTCCCCGTGTCCGCGTGGGTTTCCTCCGGGTGCTCCGGTTTCCCCCACAGTCCAAAGACATGCAGGTTAGGTTAACTGGTGACTCTAAATTGAGCGTAGGTGTGAATGTGAGTGTGAATGGTTGTCTGTGTCTATGTGTCAGCCCTGTGATGACCTGGCGACTTGTCCAGGGTGTACCCTGCCTTTCGCCCGTAGTCAGCTGGGATAGGATCCAGCTTGCCTGCGACCCTGTAGAAGGATAAAGCGGCTAGAGATAATGAGATGAGATGAGATATTTGTTTATCTTTACTAATGGTTTGCAAAAGTAGTAATCAAGTCTTCACACTGTTTTAATTTGAAATACCACAGATATTCCATTTATTTATTTTCTTTTTAAAGATATTTTTTGGGCTTTTTCACCTTTATTGGATAGGACAGTGTAGAGACAGGAAATGAGCAGGAGAGAGACGGGGAGGGATCGGGAAATGACCTCAGGTCGGAATCGAACCCGGGTCCCCGGATTTATGGTATGGCACCTTATCCACCTGAGCCACGACACCCCCTTTTTCTAATAAAAATAACATCAAAGCTGTCAAGTTGAGGTGATTGACACTGGCAAAGGTGAGTGAAAAATTATAAATTGTAGGTAGGCCTGTTGATATTATTAATAATATTAATAATAATTGTGTGCAGCACTTAATAAAGGTCAAATAAATAGGCCTATAAAATAAATACATTTAAAAAAACAGTGAAATTATAATATGAGCAATAGATCAATAGATCACAGCAGTTGTGCTGTGTCCTGCATGTCATTGCTCTCATCCATGGCCAAAGCAAAAAACTCGAATTCTGACGCTTTCTCATTCAGCTGGTCATACACGTTGTCCCCCAAATCTTCGGTTCGCCTGGTCATAGTAGGTGCGGAGAGACTCACCGCGTTGAGCGCATCCTACTTGTCGGGACACACCTCCTCGGCCACAGCAAGCATGCATACTTTAACAAAGTCCCCATCAGTAAACGGCTTTCCATGGGCAGCTAGTAGGTGAGCTACCTTATAGCGAGCTTGGACAACAGCCTGGTTGATCTGGGTTTGGCGAAGGAATACATTCTGTTGTGCAGACAGTCCGCATTTCATCCTCCAAATCCTGTCTTCTCTTGTTTGCCCTCGCAAACTAGCATACTCTTTGTGGCGGGTTTCGTAGTGACGACGCAGATTATATTCTTTGAAAACCGACACACTTTCTTTACATACAAGACAAACTGCACGGTCCTTACACTGAATGAAAAAATAATCGGTGGTCCACTGTTCTTTAAAAACTCTGCACTCTCTGTCACCTTTTTGCTGACCGCTAGCCATTTTGCTGTCCTGAACACTGACAGTTCTCTGCGTGTGCGCTGCCTGATGCTGCTTGATTGCAAGCATATGACGAAAATGTGAATAGTTCATTTTATAACTAAATATCAATTATAATTGATAAAATCAACAAAATACAAGATGCAGACATGTTATTATTTGCCAAAAAGCAATTTTAAAAAATAGGCCATGACCACTTTTGGGGATTGCCTCATAGGGCCGGTTCAAGTGGTGGGGGGCAGAGGGGCTGGGGGGCCGGTCAAAGGGGGGTGGCGGGCCAGAGTCGGCCCACGGGCCGTAGTTTGATGACCCCTGTTCTAGATCCTGTTTAGACTTGTTTAAATTTAATATCTTTCGGGTAAGTCTACCATGATTACTTATTCAAAAACTGCAGTGAAACTTATAGGGAAGGGAAATAATTCTGAAAGTGAGGAATGTGAGTTTTGACCCACAGAGGTGAAGAGATTAACCTGAAATTCATTAAGATCCAGATTTTCTCGTTCCAGAAAAAAGATTCTGTCCAGTTACTCTGTTCTAAAACTAACCGTGATAAACAGCACTAAGCTCTGATGAAATTCTCGGTGGAATTATTTGCATAAACAGCTACTTATTCTGGCTGTGAGGGAACTCTTCAGGGGGGGAGAGGTTCAATTCCCTGGGCTTTAATTTCTTCCTGCTGGGAAGGTGAAATGTTTGGAGTAATAGTTATGATTAATCATAGCAAATTAAATCTTATATAGCTGCTTCATATATTTCCTCTGTAACCAGTTATTATTGTTTATTTGTGTCTCTGAAACTATATGACAGTAATAAGAAATGTTTTTACAGACATGTAATGTTTGGCTTTCCGTTACGTCACACTGAAACAAGGAAAGAAAACGGAGTGGTTTTGTTTCCTAGTCGGACCTTTTTTATCGCGACCACCGTCCGATTGTATTAAATAGTAAGCACAAAATATGTAGTTTGTCACTTTGACAAAGTATTTAGCCATGAAGTTTTAGGAGTACAGAAGATGGAGAAAAATACTTAGTGTGGAATAATGTAGGTTTTAAAGTTAAATAAATATATAAATAAACAAGTACATACAAATGTGTGAATATTCGAAGCGCTGTCATTTGTGTCCCAGCCGGAGTGTTTTTCTTGTGACACCTCCCTCCCTCCCTTTCATTTCCCCAGACCCAGCTGTGTTTCCGCGCAAACATGTCGAGTTCCTACAGAAACCGGTGAGACAGAAAACTCTGCTGGACGCCAGAAATGTGTGTTAATGAATTTGTTTGGAATAGAAGCGTGTTTGATCTGATTAGCGTTTTGGAAAGACGGATTGAACCGGATGTGCGGGTTAGCGGTGTAGCCGAGCGGCCGAGGAGCAGCAAAGCAGGACTGCGGATAAAACACACATTTCACTGACCTGTTCTTAATGTTAATTTATTTAATTTACATCTTTAATATGTTTAGAAAGTCGCTTTAAGGTTTGTCTAAGCATTACATTGAAGACAAGTCATGAGAAGGAATGACATCTTTAAACTTGCTGCTTTTTCTACTCCATTATACTTGACATTATTGTTGTTGTTGTTGTTATTATTATTATTATTATTATTATTATTATTATTATTAATGAGTTGATAAATGAAGTCAGATGAGTTAAAGCACCAGAAAGACTGCAGAGATTAAAGGAATAGTGAATGAGAAACATTGCTTTTAAGAAAGTGTTTACATAATAATTTATTAATAATAATAATAATTATTATTATTATTATTCAGATCTAAATAAAAATTGATCTCAGTTGATTGACTAGATTTGAATTAAAGAGGAACATTCTCATCTCATCTCATTATCTGTAGCCGCTTTATCCTTCTACAGGGTCGCAGGCGAGCTGGAGCCTATCCCAGCTGACTACGGGCGAAAGGCGGGGTTCACCCTGGACAAGTCGCCAGGTCATCACAGGGCTGACACATAGACACAGACAACCATTCACACTCACATTCACACCTACGCTCAATTTAGAGTCACCAGTTAACCTAACCTGCATGTCTTTGGACTGTGGGGGAAACCGGAGCACCCGGAGGAAACCCACGCGGACACGGGGAGAACATGCAAACTCCGCACAGAAAGGCCCTCGCCGGCCCCGGGGCTCGAACCCGGACCTTCTTGCTGTGAGGCAACAGCGCTAACCACTACACCACCGTGCCGCCCATTATTATTTTTATTATTATTATTATTATTAATGAGTTGATAAATGAAGTCAGATGAGTTAAAGCACCAGAAAGACTGCAGAGATTAAAGGAATAGTGAATGAGAAACATTGCTTTTAAGAAAGTGTTTACATAATTTATTAATAATAATAATTATTATTATTATTATTATTATTATTCAGATCTAAATAAAAATTGATCTCAGTTGATTGACTGGATTTGAATTAAAGAGGAACATTCTGGATAAAATTTAACAGATAGATGATTGGTGTATTAATAAGGTCAACAACTAACTTGACAGGTTTTTATACAAATAAATTCCACATTATTTTGTGTGTTAACCGTAGAAAGGTTCAGGTGCATCTCAGATCGTCTACAATCCTGCAATCTGAACTCGCATCCTTCTGATTCAGTAAAACAAAGATGATGAAATATAATGCATCATGTGACGTATTATATTTGTTTATACAGTTTTTTGTTTTTTTGCAAAATGGTAATAAATAATTAATTCATTGTTTTTATATTTATATCTACAGTTCTGTGCAAAAGTCTTAGGCTCCCTTTTTCATGAGCTTTGTTGTAGATTTCTATTTTATGATTTCTACATTATCAAGTCAAAACATTACAAAAACATTTTACAGTCCAAACGTTCTTTTTTTTGGGGGGGGGTCCAGAACACAAATGTTTGTATCTGAGCAGCATATTCCATAAGAGAGCACTTTTCAGATGATAAAAGAAAGCATAATGAAGGCTGCTGGGTTTTGGTGTAAAATGAAGAAGTGTGACAGTCAAAGTGTCCAGAAGAACTGTGGCTGGTTCTGTAAGATGCTCAGGAAAACCTACAGATCATTTCCACATAAAACCGCGCTCACTGGACCTGAGACGGATATTTTTGTTTGTTTGTTTGTTTGTTTGTTTTTAAAGCAAAGGGTCATCTCACACCAGATATTGACTTTGCATTTATTATGGCCCACTGATTACTGTTTATAGTATTTTTTTTTTAAATGTTGAAATGTTTCATTTCATTATTTTTAAGCTGGTTTGATCTACAACATTTCTTTACATGTGCCTCAGACTTTTGCACAGAACTGTATATATTTTCCACTATAATGTTAATTAACATACTGTTTTGCTTATATTTTTATATTTATATTTCTAGTATATGACAAATAATAAATTGGATTTATTCACACAACTATTTGCCATTACCACTTAACAATAGAATTACTGGTTTTAAATAGAAGCCTGAATAAAAGCAAGTTGTCCCCCCTGTCAAGGAGGATGGAAGGCTGAATCTTTTTTTCGTACTCAGACATGTCAACAGTCTGTTTATAGCCGGTCATCCACACTCTTAGAAAGCAATTGATTGTGTAAAACATGAAGAATTTTCAGAATAAACAATCGATTGAGAGGCTTGCAGGTTCTTTGTGCTTAAAGTAAATTGACTTTATCATTTATCCTGTTTATAGTCAGACACTTTTATCCTAAACAACTTAGAATCCAAAGTTGAAGAGAGATCAGAACTTGGATCTGATCACCAGTAGAGAAGCTTAACTGCTGAGTTGAAGAAGAGTCTTCCAGGTGTTTTAAAGCTTCCAGAAGTTAAAGCGTGCTACTTAAAGTTAGACTTTAACCACAGAACCCGAAAGGTCTTGTGACTGCAGTTAAACATCCACAGGCAGGCTCGTTTCTTTAGTTGAACTTTAAAGCACTAAAAAAAGAACATTGTCAGGCAGGAAAAAGCTCCACAGTGCCTCTGAGACTCGTCCAGTTCACATCACACTGCATTCTGTTCTCCGCTTCCTCACGAGTGACACAAAATAACACCGTTTGTGTTTATTTATTTAAAGGACAGTAATGTTTTCCTGGATGTTTCATCACAAACCTGTAGATCGTGATAAATCTGGTGTATCAGAGTAATGCCTTCAGTACCACGATACAGTTTTGTCATTTCTTTAAACCCTGGTGGATTTCTTCTTCTCCCCCCTTTTTTCCTTTCTGCTGCTCCCGTTGTTTCTCCACAGCAGATAATGTCCCTCCATCTCCTCCTGTCCTCCGTATTTTCCTTTCTCACACGAACCGTCCTCATGTTGTTCTTCACCACATCCATAAATCTCATTTTTGCTCTTCATCTTTTCCTTTGACCTGCAACTCCATCTCCAGCACTCTTTTCAATCATGATAATCTTTTATTCCGTTTAAAAACCAAAAGCGTGATTAGAAATAGCTGATGCACCACTACAGCATTGCTGATGGTTTCTTCACAACATTGTACATCATGATAAATATCGTAGAAATGCCTTCAGTGGTGGTGCCGTGATGCGAAATCTTTGTCGCGTCTCCCAGCTGTGGACTGAACAGTGTGTGTTCGCGTGTTGTAATCATGAAGGAGGATCTGTGAAATCATGCAGGAATAAAAATTGCATTTCTTTGCCACTTATTCTCTCCTGTGGGTGCACAAAATTTTGCACCCAGCTTTTTTTTTTAAACCTATTCTGACGTTCTCGAAGAGCGTTGGTCTAGTACACGTCACACACTCTTGTATAATAAAAATGATACCGCACACGTGCTTAATTTTTATGTAACATTTTTAAATGGTTTGTTGAAAGGATTCAGGAGTTTAAGACGGCGCTGGGTGAGGAGAAGATCGACCTGAAGGCACTACGGGAGCTCTGCTTCGGTGGTAACGTCTCGTTTAATATGGCTTCACTCCATCTTTCTGTCAGACTACTACTAATAATCATAATAATGACTATAATTACTTTTTTCCCCTTTTTTCTTTTCTTTTGTCCAACTGTGGTTAATGACGTTCATCAGGAATTCCTTTCGAGGGTGGGATTCGATCCCTGTGCTGGAAGGTGAGGTACTTTTGGGGTTGTTTAAGGATCTTCATTATGACTGAAATTGACCGTCAGGATTTTCTTTGTCTATCAGTTTATCCTGTACAATATACAGTAGTGCTTGAAAGTTTGTGAACCCTTTAGAATTTTCTATATTTCTGCATATAGAACATCATCAGATTTTCACACAAGTCCTAAAAGTAGATAAAGAGAATCCAGTTAAACAAATGAGACAAAAATATTATACTTGGTCATTTATTTATTGAGGAAAATGATCCAATATTATATACCTGTGAGTGGCAAAAGTATGTGAGCCTTTGCTTTCAGTATCTGGTGTGACCCCCTTGTGCAGCAATAACTGCAGCTAAACGTTTGCGGTAACTGTTGATCAGTCCTGCACACCGGCTTGGAGGAATTTTAGCCCGTTCCTCCGTACAGAACAGCTTCAACTCTGGGATGTTGGTGGGTTTCCTCACATGAACTGCTCGCTTCAGGTCCTTCCACAACATTTCCATTGGATTAAGGTCAGGACTTTGACTTGGCCATTCCAAAACATTAACTTTATTCTTCTTTAATCATTCTTTGGTAGAACAACTTGTGTGCTTAGGGTCGTTGTCTTGCTGCATGACCCACCTTCTCTTGAGATTCAGTTCATGGACAGATGTCCTGATATTTTCCTTTAGAATTCGCTGGTATAATTCAGAATTCATTGTTCCATCAATGATGGCAAGCCGTCCTGGCCCAGATGCAGCAAAACAGACCCAAACCATGATACTACCACCACCATGTTTCACAGATGGGATAAGGTTCTTATGCTGGAATGCAGTGTTTTCCTTTCTCCAAACATAACGCTTCTCATTTAAACCAAAAAGTTCTATTTTGGTCTCATCCGTCCACAAAACATTTTTCCAATAGCCTTCTGGCTTGTCCATGTGATCTTTAGTAAACTGCAGACGAGCAGCAATGTTCTTTTTGGAGAGCAGTGGCTTTCCCCTTGCAACCCTGCCATGCACACCATTGTTGTTCAGTGTTCTCCTAATGGTGGACTCATGAACATTAGCCAATGTGAGAGAGGCCTTCAGTTGCTTAGAAGTTACCCTGGGGTCCTTTGTGACCTCACTGACTATTACACGCCTTGCTCTTGGAGTGATCTTTGTTGGTGGACCACTCCTGGGGAGGGTAACAATGGTCTTGAATTTCCTCCATTTGTACACAATCTGTCTGACTGTGGATTGGTGGAGTCCAAACTCTTTAGAGATGGTTTTGTAACCTTTTCCAGCCTGATGAGCATCAACAACGCTTTTTCTGAGGTCCTCAGAAATCTCCTTTGTTCGTGCCATGATGCACTTCCACAGACATGTGTTGTGAAGATCAGACTTTGATAGATCCCTGTTCTTTAAATAAAACAGGGTGCCCACTCACACCTGATTGTCATCCCATTGATCAAAAACACCTGACTCTAATTTCACCTTCAAATTAACTGCTAATCTGAGAGGTTCACATACTTTTGCCACTCACAGATATGTAATATTGGATCATTTTCCTCAATAAATAAATGACCAAGTATAATATTTTTGTCTCATTTGTTTAACTGGGTTCTCTTTATCTACTTTTAGGACTTGTGTGAAAATCTGATGATGTTTTGGGTCATATTTATGCAGAAATATAGAAAATTCTAAAGGGTTCACAAACTTTCAAGCACCACTGTGAACACAGCAGCATGGTGTGATGAAGCGGAGTAACTGTTCCCACCCTGACTCTGATTATTTTCCTATAACAGCATGTCCCGGTGTGTTTTATTCCTCTTACACCACAGCAAGTCACCAACAATTACAACCTTTTCATTTTTTAATGAATGAAATGAAAGCGTAAACTCCTTAGAAAATGTGTCCAACACTGGAGACTCCTTCTGTAAATGTTAGATAAATGAATGTCTCTTTACGTAAAAGTTGGTTGTTGTGTGGGTTTTATATATTATATTAAAAAAAATCTGAGCTGTTACTATAGAAACAATAATGTATTAATTATAAATAAAGCTATGATTTGTGGCTGCACTCCTGTCAGAGCTGCTCTTACACAGAATTAATCAACACCTTCTGACCAATCGGAGTCCAGAACTCAAAGCAATACATTTAAAACATATTTTAAATCTGTATCTGAACCTTTTTTTTTTTTTTTTTGTTCGTTTGTTTCAGATCTTGTTGAACTACCTGCCCCTGGACCAGACACTATGGGACTCATTCCTGAAAAAGCAGAGGTACACACACACACACACACACACACACACACACACACACAGTGAGTTCCACAGTGAGAGTGAAACAGAAACCCAGTCATTAGTTTCAGATTGAACAAGAGGAATGAAACTGGAAAAACCTCCCTGAGCCACTTACACAAAAATCTTTATATGTGACGAGGAAAAGCTCAGCGAGTGATTTTAAACTTTTACAAATAATAAATTATAACAAATAAAGCCTCATAAGAATCGTCGGCAGTTTGTCGATATTGTACATGTGACATATATCCCATCTGGAGCTGTGATAATGAATGGAAATGTAAAAATGATTCATGCGATTAAGAATCCAGTTGTTCATTCATGATTCAGTTAATGAAACATGATTAGAGTGAAATTTTTTATTTATTTTCTCATGTCCTTTTGCTTCATACTTGAGTTAAAATCCTGTGTTTCAAAAGAGCTTGTGGGGAAACGGCTTTGAGCAGCAATGGAGAGAGAGTGAGAGTGAGTGTGTCACTGAATCGAATCTGTTCAGTGAATTGAATTGAATCGAATCATTTGTCATTTACAAAAATCACTTTTGAATTAAATTGTTAGTGTTTGTGAACTCCTAAACAATCCTATTTATTTATTTATTTATATATATTTTTGCTTTTAATTCACTACAGAAGTGTGTGATTTGTAGAAAATAATGACAATTTTCATACTAAAAACAAGAATCATTGTCATTTTCCCTGAGGTTCTGCTCTGAGTTCATGAACTGCACATTAATAATGTGAAACGATTACACATCCAGGTTTGATGGAGTATTTCTTTTATGTTGTTGATGATTAAATGGAGGAAATTTTTAAAGGACAGATATTTTTTTGTTTTATTTATTTACTTTGTTCATTTATTTTACATTTTATTTAAAGAAAATTCTGACCAAAAATAGAATTTGGAGAACAAACTCATCATTCAGGATTTCATAAAGTCGTACAGTCCTAACTTTAATGAAACTCTTCCGTTATTATTTAAATAATGTTTAATCGATCTCCTATTTGCTTGTTCTTTATTATTTATTTATCTGCATTGTCAAATTTATCACTGAATTAATAAGTGGCAAAAATTGTACTGATTTGCATTTAAGTGTGTGTGTGTGTTTAGGGAGGTTTATTCCCAGTTTCTGAAGGAGATGATCATCCAGCCAGGAATCGCTAAAGCTAATCTGGGTCTCTCCAGAGAGGACGTGACCATGGAGGATCACGTGAGTGATGACGTTTAGCTCTGCTCGTCATCTCACATCTTGCCGTCTTAATTCTGTTTCGATCTAAACGTCCTGCTTTTAACGCTTCTCTTCTCCATCTTCTCTGTGTGTCACAGCCTCTGAATCCGAATCCGGAGAGCCGATGGAACAACTACTTCAAGGATAACGAGGTCCTGTTACAGATCGATAAAGACGTCAGGTACGTCGTGGCGCTTGTGTAAAGAGGAAGCGTAGCAGCCGTTATCCTCGAGCCACACCTCCTTTACGGAGAGTAACCGGAAGAGGCCACACCCACTTCCGTAGGACTGACGACCATGAACACAAACTCTGATCCGTTCCTTCTCAGCCTGCCGTCGTTCAGTCCGTGACGCGGAAATGTTTATTATGAGTCTAATGAGATTCTGTTCACAGTGAATTAAATTGTTCTGAGACAAATAACGTCAATCAATTAGAAATACAGATACAACCGTATTAATACGACTTTGTATGTAACAAATAAATAAAAATTAGAAATGGCTTAAAGCCAGATGGCTTTTCGATTTCATAAAATCGGTGAAATTTAGTTCCGTCTGAAATGTGGTGATTGTGATATCTGTTTATTTCTGTAATATCTCACAAAATATCAGGCCATTCTGTGGCTGGGAAGTTATTTAATTTGAGGGGATTAAAGCAAATAATGTGCATGAAATCGCTCGCTTGGCGCAGTCAAGCAGACAGAGGAAGTCCGTGTGCGCATGCGCAGGTTTACCTTCTTCTTCTTCTTTTGGGTTTTACGGCAGCTGGCATCCACAGTGTTGCATTACTGCCATCTACAGGTTTCCCTTTGAGCGTGCACTGACAGTTCCATCATTCTGTCGCTAAACGAACAGCTGATCACACCGAGGTGCTCGCTGAGCGCCCATATTTATTAGTTTGGTCCTGCGTTTCCTTTCCTTCGTATAGAACATAACATCTTTTCTTCTCGCTTTCTTTCCGTTACTGTAGTCGCTCTTTCACGTTTCATTCGCACACTCACGTCCTCCATTTTTCTCTCCTGTTTCTAATTTGTATCCCACAATGCCTTGCGCGAACGGGGAAAGCCCACCATGTGATGCATGACGTAGTATCTTGTATTGGGTCATGGGGAAGCAGGAAAAAATAGCGGAGAATTTAGGGCCATGTGGCCTTAAATTTATTAATTGTTCTATTTATGAAAAAACTAATAAAATTGGAAGTCTGTAATTTGAATTCAGTAGCTTTTGGTCACTCAACAAAAATAATTGGGTGTTGGGGAAAATTATTTTTATGACTTACACTTGAAAAATCTGAAAGGCAGTACAGCTTTAAAATTAAATTAGAAAAATCGGTAAATTTAAATTGGTAAAATAATCCCGTAATTTGAAAGAGGATTTTTTTTTTCTTTTCCAGAACTGAAACTGAGTATCGGTCAATATTGAGATCCGTCTGATATTTATTTCTTTAACAACTTTAAGTTAAATTTTAATGTGATCTTTTGGAAAAATAAGCACTTCACCATTATCACACACATACATGCACAAAAAACCTCTTGAGTTGTAAATATAATGAATAGAATGATGTCTAAAGTATAAATACAATAAAATGAATCCTCCCAAAGGAAAAAGCAGTGAAGCTCCTTTATATATAAACATCACACTTTCAGAAGTAAACGTCTTTTCCAAAATCCAAGTCCAATCTTTGTCATTTGGTCCAGGATCTGAAATCTGATAGATTTTTCCTCCGATATCCGATCCTGGTATCGGTCCGATAATCAGACTGGGTATCAGATCAGTGCCGTCTCAACTCAAATGCTTCTTAAAAATAGAGGATTTTATTGCTTTGTTACACAAACAGACCTCCATCATACACTAACGTTTTACTTTGTGTGTGTGTGTGTGTGTGTGTGTGTGTGTGTGTGTGTGTGTGTGTGTGCGGATACTCTTCCTGTGTGTTCCCAGGCGTTTATATCCTGACATGGCATTCTTCCAGAGACCCACTGAGTTTCCCTGCCAGTTGATCCTCGACTCACAGAACGAGTACGAAACTCTGCGCAGACGCGTCGAACAAACCACGCTCAAAGCTCAGACCGTCAACCGCAACCGCAGCGGAGTCACCAACGTGAGTGTGTGTGCGCACGTGTGTGTGTGTGTGTGTGTGTGTATTTCAAGGTGTGTTAAATTGCTGAATTTATTTGTGACCTGTTTACTTTGATCAGAGCTCAGATGGTCAAAGAAAGGTGAGTCCTCCTGGTGTGTGTGTGTTGAATTTGTCTTTATTTCTCCTAATTAAAGGAATACTTCATCCTCTCTTTTTAACCTAAACATAGATGATCAGCAAAGGTGTGTTTTTTTTTTTCCTTCTTTAGCTTTTTTTTTTTTAAGCCAGCATCACAAAGCTCATCGCTACCAGTTTAGCGTCGTGTTTTAGCACGCGCACAACATCACACACTCGCATCAAAACACCAAGAGTTTCATAAATCAGTGCTTCAGACTTTAGGCGACGGGTTGATTTAATTTTTGAGTGAAGTGTTTCTTTAACACATGCTTTATAAGGACACACACACACACGGTGCAAAGTGAGCCGGTGAAAGGTCGTGTGTTAATCAGCACTTTAGTGTGAACACAGACGTAGATCAGGTCCCTGAGGTCTTCTTTATTTAGATCTTCATAAGATAAGGGAATTGTCCAGAGGTGAGGCTCATCACCTGTGTGTGTGTGTGTGTGTGTGCGCACATGCTGCAGTAGTGGTGTGTTTCCTCAGCAACTACTCGGAGAGCAGATTTCCTCAGGAGACGCCTGTAAGCAAAAAGACGAGCGTTATGTTCAGAGGGCGTGTCCTTCTACAACAAACAAACAAAATAAATAATATTGTAATATTTTTTGTGTGCAGAATGATCTCTGCTGACCCTTATTTACACTGTCAGTAATAATTCTGACGTGATTAAACAGTGATACCCAGCCGCTGAGTGTTTTTTAATTTTGCGTTGTTGTTGTTGCTGTGTATGCAGTGATCCTTTCTTGCATTTATTCTCTCCTCTCCTTTCCGACCCAAACTGCTGCCAAATGTTGAATGATTTCGGGTTAAACACACTGAAATGCTCTGTTTCTTCTTAAAACTTTCAGCCATCATCATGATCTGTGTCTCAAAATTTAAAACTCACATTTAACCTGATGTTGATTCAAACATCACCTAATCCAGAAGAAAATCCCAAAGGCTCTTGCGCAAAAAAAAAGAGCATTCGGCAGATTTGAGAGCGACGTGAGCAGTTTTTACAATTCAGACACCAACTAAAACAGGAAACATGGACAGTGTTAGTGCTGAGGAAAGTTCTAGAATGGTAGACAAATACGCGGTTTGAAACACGACGTTAATTTGTTTGTTCCGACGTGGACACTGTCGCGTGTGGGATGCGATCCCCTTGGACGTTTGCGTTAATTTCTGAGGATGTGCACAAACGACGCTCCAAACAACCACAGGATTCATGCGGCAGCCATCTTACAGACACGTACACGCAGTTTAAAACAAACCGTTAGAATTGTCCCATGACTGTTCCACCTCTAAAGACCTTGTGAAAAATAAATAGTATATTGTTATCTGCTGTTCTCCTCAGACTCAATATTTTTTTGCAGCATGGTGGTCCCCTCACTCTGACCTTTGACCCCTAGGTGAGTTCCCCGGGCAAAGCACTGAACCTGTACCCATCCAACGAGTACGAGGTTTTGCCGAACGGTTGTGAGGCGCACTGGGAGGTGGTGGAGCGAATCCTGTTCATCTATGCCAAGCTGAACCCAGGCATCGCCTACGTCCAGGGCATGAACGAGATCGTCGGGCCGATTTACTACACCTTCGCCATCGACCCCAACCCAGAGTGGAAAGGTAAATAACAACAACATAATAATAATAATAAAACCGACTGCTGTTGAAGGTTTTTGTCAGGTTGAGGCTGCAGTGGTGTGTGCGACTCTGCTGCCCCCTGCAGGAAGCACCATGTCACTACACACCACTCACTCCATTAATGTCTCATCCATCTTAATTTCACAATTTTCTTTCTTTTTTCTGATTAATAATTAATCACTTTTCTTTCTTTTTGATCACTAATCTCTCCTTTCTCCCTCTGTCTCTCTTCCGTTTTCCTGTCATCTGTCAGAGCACGCTGAGGCCGACACGTTCTTCTGTTTCACCAACCTGATGTCGGAGAACCGCGACAACTTCATTAAGAGCCTGGACGACTCGCAGTGCGGCATCACATACAAGATGGAGAGCGTCTTCTCCATGCTCAAGGAGAAGGACCTGGAGCTCTACATGAAACTGGTGAGTGTTAAAATCACTTCCTGTTCACTATTTGTACACTTCCTGTGCATCACACAGTGTCTTTTAGGGTCGTGTCTGAAATCACAGTGAAAGGTTGAGTTTAGTAATTAATTTCTCGCTCTCCCCCGTATATCCCTCGTTCCGTCCCCACAGCAGGAGCAGAATATAAAGCCGCAGTACTTTACGTTCCGCTGGCTGACTTTGCTGCTCTCTCAGGAGTTTCTGCTGCCAGATGTGATCCGGATTTGGGATTCGCTTTTTTCCGATCAGGATCGTTTCCACTTCCTCATACTCGTCTGCTGCGCCATGCTCACGTAAGACCAGTTTCATCTCTCCTCTCTCTCTCTCTCACGCCATGTTTACATATTTTTGTTTTTTTATTTATTTGTTTGTTTCTTGTTTTGTTTCAGTTTAATTCGTGATCAGTTGCTGGCAGGAGACTTTACAACCAACATGAGATTACTCCAGGTATCTCTCTCACACACACACACACACACACACACACACACACACACACACACACACACAGCACAGTTAAAAGACTGCCTCAGTGAATGATGGGTAACGTGTGTGTGGTGTTCTATTTATTTATTTTAGGATTACCCCATTTCAGACGTACACACCATCCTCACCAAGGCGAAGGAGCTGCAGGACGGCTCGTAGCTCACACACTTGTCATACAGAGAAACCATGACAACCAGAGCAGTGCCGCGTTGCCTCCTGGGAAGGATGTCATCTTTCTGCCATTGCATTATGGGAAATTACGGGAGAAACCTTACGCCTCGGCTTATGGCTCGTGGGCCGCGCCTCTCGTAGTCAGACTGTGTGTGTGTGTGTGTGTGTGCGCGCGCGCGTTTGATTGCACTGAACACTTGAAAAGGATCCAGCAGTGTCCAAAACACTCTCCAAATTTGCAATCCAAGTGAAGGTTTCTCAGTGTTTATTTTTTATTTTTTTCACTTAATTTTTTTTAAAGCCTTTTACTTTATAAATGTTGACTTAATTTGATTTTTTTTTTTTTTTTACGATGAATGTATTCATGATGGAAAGGAAGAGCAGAAATTTAACAGCAGCACACGCCATTAACAAACATTTCTACTACACTAAGCACATGCCAATCATCAGTTATACGATTCTTGAGCCAAAAAAAAGCCAACAAACCCCATGTATCAACACTCCACTGTTTTTGTTGCTATGGTTACATTTTAGGCGGGTGTTATCTTCTTCGTCACTCTGTGCTCTAAGGAATTAACGAAGACTCGGTAAGACTGACATTGGATGTGTCCTAATAATGCGTTACACCACAGTGCTGCTGAGTTCTGGACTCTGATTGGTCAGAAGGTGTTGATTAATTTTCTATAACGGCAGCCCTGATAGCAGTGCAGGTTTATATTAATGCACTCATTTCAGTACGTTATTTCACAGGGGCGTGTACAGCGGACGCTCCACTGATGATGAGCAGATTAAAAAGGGTTTTGTGGAAGGAGATGTTTATGTAACATTTATGGAAGGAGTCTCCAGTGTCAGAGGTAAAGCTGTAACTAAGTTTTTCAACATTTTCAGGTGTTTTTGTTTTTGGTCTTATTACCTTCAGGAGAAAGTAAGAACAGGAACACCGACTTTCAACAACTATAAACGGTGAAGAATGTGGTGTAAGCGGAATAAAATGCGTAGGGATGTGCTCTTATAGGAAACTAATCAACGTTGTTGTGGTAACTACACTTCAGCACGCCAACAGCACGTTGTGTTTTGTTCTTTACGGAGCGGCTACTTTGAGCGTTATTCCTCAGTTTAATATGATCCGTGTGAGAAACCATCATGGGGAAGTGAATTATGGGATATAATCAGAAGCTGTTCGGGGTGTGAAGCTGAATACAGGGATATACTTCAACCTCCTTATCCTGAATAAAGGATGGAGTATCAGCTGCGTGTGTGTGTGTGTGTGTGAGAGAGAGAGAGAGAGAGAGAGAGAGAGATGGTTTTAGTCTCCGATGCCTTTTCTACTGACATGGAGCCAGTGCTGTTCCGGTTCTCTAAACTGTTACATCATAATGTGGGCGGAGCTTACAGACGGAGCTTAACTTCAAACTAAGACCTTATTGTCCAATTCCTTACGTCTTGATTAGTTTTAATGTCACTCACTCAACAAGGGCGGAGCTTAGCCTGCATTATATTATATCAGCCAACTGCAGACTTGATCAGTCGTCTCAGTTGAGGAGGCGTGACCTCTGTGATGTCTGCTTTTGAAACAGGTGTGGCCTCTCCGTGTTCTTGCTAGAAATGGAGGTGTGGCCTTTTAGCCTGTTCCTTCTAGTGATGGAGGTGTGGCCTCTGCACCTGTCAGTCCCACTGGAGGGGGTGTGGCTTCTCTGGTGTTTGTCCTGTTGAAGGCATGTCAATTCCACTAATGAGGTGTGACCATTGTGATGTCCGTTGTCATGTGATGCCTTTCTGCCTGTTAGTCATAGTGAAGTGGGTGTGGCTTTGTTCCAGTCATTTCCAGTGAAGGTGGCTTCTTTTGCCCGTCAGTCCTACTAAAAGAGGCATAATTGAGGAGATAGAGGTGTGGCCTGTGTGCTTGTCAGTGCTGATAAAGAAGGTGTGGCCTCTGTAGTTTTGGTTACTGTGAAGGTGTGGCATATGTTTGTCAAATCCAGGAAAATGGGTGTGGCATTTGGGAATACAATTGTCATTCCTATTGAAGGAGGTGTGGCCTGTGTATCTGGCAGTCTTGGTGAAAGAGGCGTGGCCTCTCACTCAGTTAGTTGTGGCTTCAGAACCAAACGGAGTTGCTGAATGAAGGGTTCCAGGTAAAGTTCTGGCACCGTGTCTGTGGAAAAGTGTTTGAGTTTACTAACCACGTACTAATCCCAGTAACGCATTACCACATCTGCTGTTTAAATCTGCTAAAGTGTTTAATCTTCAGCACAGTATGGACGCTGTTTCTGTCCTTGACCGCTGGAAAGATGGAACTGGAAAACTGTAACTGAGCTGTACAGATGAACAAATAGACCTGTGCTGGTATTGACTTTCACATCATCAAAGCTAACTTTTTTTTTCTTGTATAAATACAGTGTTGGTAATGTTACTCTTTTACGAGTTACTGCACACTACAATGTTCTTGTTCTGTTCAGCAGAAAATGAATATTGGACTGTTTCTGTAAAATGTACCATTATACACTTGTCCTTGTTCCACATTCCTCATGCCACAGATATTTATCTCACTGCCCAAAATCCCAGTGCTCCCTACATAGGCAGCCTTAGGAGTGACGTTAATGTTGAGACGTCCACAATAACAATATTGCCATTGATTCCTGGCACATGCTTCAAAGCAATTGAATCACGATGCCACTTTCCAGCTTGATTTATTAAACGGATGACACAAACGGATGATTAATGCAGATCTGTCGAATGTGTTCACTTTCCCAAATGATTTGAAACCTGATTTTGTGATGCTTTCTGATGATTTTAACACTAAAGGGTTGTTTTTGGAAAACTCGACTCCAGACTCTTGATCTCATTGAAGAATTTCTTTTCTTTTTTTAAAATACTAATCCATATAAATGTAAACATTCTGCTTGTCTAACGGGATTTTCGAGAGGATTTGTCAGTGATTATCTCACTTGTGGTGGTTAAAGTTGGAGTAAGGGGCTTTTAATATAAAATGTGCCAGGACCTGATTTGAGTGTGTGGGTTTTTTTTCCCCTCTCTCTCTTTTGGAAAAAATCCCAAAATTGCCATAAATTTATTTTAAACCTATAGCTAACTTGTTTCACAGAAATTCCAAAATTAAAAAAAATGCAGTAACTATAAATGGATAAAAAGTATGACATTTCCCTATTAATAAATTGTAATTGTTGACCAGTTGCCATGGAGATCTAGGAGGAATAAAACACTTGAGGTGAGAACTCCTCTGATGCTTGGCAGCTCATCAGTCAGCTCTGTGGAGGTGTTCAGTGTCTCGGGCAGATTGTTGATGTGTTTTCTGACTCTGTGTGACATGCTGATCTCTGTAAACATGGAGAAAAACGAGGAAGTTACAGAGATTTTATTTTTGCCTCCGTAAGGTGCAGGAGGCATTATGTTTTCGGGTTGTGCGTCTGTCCGTCCCGAAACCTTGTGAACGCGATATCTCAAAGGCTAATGAAAGGAATTTCACCAAACTTTCACCATTTGTGCGCTTTGGGACAAACACGAACTGATTAGATTTTGAGGTTAAAAGGTCACAGGTCAAGATTACTGTGAGGTCAAATGTCCATCCCCAAACATTGTGAACACCATATCTCAAAGACTAATGAAAGGAATTTCACCAAGCTTTCACCATTTGTGTATTTGGGGACAAAGATAAATTGATTAGATTTTGAGGTCAAAAGGTCTCAGGTCAAGGTTACTGTGAGGTCAAATGTCTGTCCGAAAACCTTGTGAAAATATCTCCAAGGCTAATGAAAGGAATTTCACCAAACTTTCACCATTTGTGCGCTTTGGGACAACCATGAACTGATTAGATTTTGAGGTTAAAAGGTCACAGGTCAAGATTACTGTGAGGTCAAATGTCCATCCCCAAATCACAACTTAATAAGGCGTGTAGTCTACCAGGCGGAGGCGTCCCCATCGACGCCGTTGGCGTCGAGTTCTATCTTTTTTTTAATATATAAAGTCAAAGCTCCAGCTTTCTTTGGCTTCCTTCCTCAGTACAGGCGTGTCCCTCTGGGGGGGCTAAAGTCTGAAGCAAAATTAATGTACAAATGGAGCTGCTGAGGTGTGTGTGTGTGTGTGTGTGTGTGTGAGAGAGAGAGAGAAAGATGCTAAACTGGTGCCTATAAGCTTTCATTATTAATTGTTATGGAAGCCAAAACTAAAAAAGTGAACTCGAAATGTAAAACAGGTGTGTGTGTGTGTGCGCGCGCTTTACATTTGGTTTAAAGGAAATGCTGGACATTTACTTGTTGGTGAACTGCTGCTTTAAGTGTCATGAACACTCCAGCTATCTGACAGTTTATTGGGTCAGAATGAATGCTAAAGACATCCAAGCCTTCAACATTCTCTCTCTCTCTCTCTCTCTCTCTCTCTCCTCATGTCTGTTGCGTAACACTGGTTCTCTGATTACTTCCACATGGTGCTGAGTCGAGTGTTTCAACACTCTCTCGTTCAGCAGTACTGAGGTCACTAACACACACATCCTTGAACTGAGAGGGAGGTGATGGGGATAAACACATTAAACTGCCTCGTGTTCTGGATCTCAACTTCTCTATCTACATGTCCATGCTCTTTCTGAATAGTGTTCCTGAACCCCACTCATGAACATGTTTGGCTTCTTCGTCTACTGTCCGATCCAGCAGCTCTTAACTAACAAAACTCTCTCTTCTCCTTTTTTGGTTATTAGATAACATCGAGTCAGTTTATTTGTATTGCGCTTTTAACAACAGATACTTCCACAAAGCAGCTTTAGAAAAAAATAAAGACTTTAAACATATGAGCCAATTTTATCCCCAATGATGAAGCCTGAGATGACGGTGGTGAGGAAAAACTCCCTCAGGCAACACGAGGAAGAAACCTTGAGAGGAACCAGACTCTAAAGAGAAACCATCCTCATCTGGGTGATAACAGATAGGGTGATTATAAATAACTAATTTCTATAACGTGTAACCAGGAAATTCATTATAGTTTAACAGGAAGTCTGTTTTGTTGAAGTTATCAACTGTTCATTGACGGAGACTCGAGTGTAAAACTGTTCATGACAACTGCAGTCCTAAAGTTATCATGGTGATGGTAGTCCTAAAGCATTGCAGCAAAACTGTAAGTGTCCAGAGCATCTTCTAAGTGTATCTTTATACGGAGCTGTCCTCCACAGGAGTGATGAGATGAGACTCCAGCCAGAAGTAGGGCATCAGGATGGATCAGGCAGGTCCGAGAGCAGGAGAGGTTCAGCGTGACTAGTGTCTCAGGAGTGAGAGAGAGAGAGAGAGAGAGAGAGAGGTTGTTAGGTTTGACTGTTTTAGCCTTAAGGTTAAAAGTATACATTTTGTGCTAAGTGCAAGCAGGGAATCCGGCAAGACTAAATATGACGACATAACTAAAAGGGAGCGCCACAAGGAAACGCAGACATGAGGGAGCCCTGGGACAAAAAGCAGCAGCCACTCAACCGTCATAAGGTTTATCTATTAAACACACAATGCATTAATTGTTAATGATGTCATTTCATTTAATCTTTGGAACTTTTTACTTTTACATTCATTTGTCTTCCATAATCACTTCATCCAGCTCGGGGTGGCGGTGATTCCAAAGTCTATCCCAGGAACATATCCTGCGCATGAAGCAGGAATACACCTAGAATGGGAAGCCAGTCCATCCCAGAGCAACATATATATATATATATACACACACACACACACACACACCATTTGGAGGTGGGAGGAAACTGGAGAACCCTGAGGAAACCCATACAGACAACGTGCAACGCTGGGACAAGGAACTTTACTAGCTCTAACTGGAACCCTTTCTGATAGAAACTTTAAGGGTTCTCGCAGAGGAACAAACTTTTTTCCCCCTTTTCTAAATCTATGAATATAAATTCTGCCATGTTTTTGTATTTCTGAAAAAAGTAAGCTTTCACTAAGACCAAACTTCAAGACAGTTTGTAGATTAGACTTGATGTGTGATGTAATCAAAATGATTCAGTAGATTCTTTTCAGCCTCTTCCTCAGTGTGAGTGGTGACTCTCGGCTATGTGGATCAGACAGCAGGACAGAAAGGATCCGATTCAACACAGGAAATATTGTCTGGTTTAGAAAAAACCCAGCAAGGAGCAGTTTGAGAGTCAAAAGAGTCGACTCATATTGTTGATGTGATTCAAATGACCCGACTCACTGACGAGTCGGAATTCTCATCATTAGTTTATGAGTAGAACAGATTAAAGAGTCAAATATGATCGGTTCATGCCTGCGAATCAACTGATCGTTTGAATCAATTCAAAAATGAATCAATTCGTTGGTGAATCAGTCATCACGAGCAGCTCCGCTTGTCTGAGCTTCACCCCGGCTGATGTTTATGCTGGACAAACCGGGACACAATCAGTGTCCGTGCTGTGATTGATGGGTGCTGGGTGCTGTGTTGAGTCAGTTATTGTACAGAATCTGGGCTTGCCTTTATTTAAAAAAAAAAACTAATTAGAGTTGATTGTATGTTCATATTTAATTCAATATTATGTTCAATAAATTAAAAAAAGTTTGTTATAAAACCTATGCTTTATATATATATATATATATATATATATATATATATATATATATATATATAGTGTGTGTGTGTGTTTGTCAGTTACATATATGTTATTTACCAGCTTAAGGTCGGTATCATGAAATACCGTGACCAAGGTCTTGAAAGTACTGAGCGAGGCCCTCTGGGCTGAGGTCAGTATTTAAGGCCGAGGTCACGGTATTTCACCATACGGACCGACCTTAAGCTGGTAAATAATATATTTATTTTTTTCTTTACCAAATTCTAACAGAAAACGAGAGCGCCCAAAAGGGAAAACCGAGCCGAGCCGCCATTTTGAATCCTCATTCACGGCTGTAATGCAAATGGCTTCCTCCTCGGTATACAAGTGCACTTCCATGGCAGGAAAAAAAACTACATTTTGCCGCCTATGTAGTCCCCTATTTATACAAATAGGAGCCATTCAGGATTCAGCCATGTTTTTACTCAGTGTTAGCAAATTACAGGTTTTTAGCTTTCTCCTGAAATGTTTTCTTTAATTTTGTCTTCCTCAGGGTAGTAAAACTCGCTTTCACTGTGAAGACTGTCGTTATCGCTATCCATGCTGTAAAATTAATGCTATTCTCCTGAGAAATGTGAAAATAAATGTTGACAAAAATTGCTACTTGCTAATTGTTAAAACTGTTAATGTTATAGTCATGTTGTCTGTTGTTGCCCAAATGAGGGTGGGTTCCCTTTTGAGTCTGGTTCCTCTCGAGGTTTCTTCCTCATCAAATCAAGTTTATTTGTATAGCGCTTTTAACAATAAACATTGTCTCAAAGCAGCTTTACAGAATTTGAACGACTTAAAACATGAGCTAATTTTATCCCTAATCTATCCCCAATGATGAAGCCTGTGGCGACGGTGGCAAGGAAAAACTCCCTCAGACGACATGAGGAAGAAACCTCGAGAGGAACCAGACTCAAAAGGGAACCCATCCTCATTTGGGCAACAACAGACAGCATGACTATAATATTAACAGTTTTAACAGGTATAACCCTCAACTGTCCTCATGGGGCCGTCCTTCACAGGAGCGGTGCGATAAAACTCCGACCAGACACAGGGCACCAGGATGGATCAAGCAGGTCCGAGGGGCAGAAGAGGCCAGCATCTCAATCCCAGGATCAACATGTAACTCAGAGGGACAGATTGGGGGGGGGGGGGGGGGGGGGGGGAATGTCCTCATGTCGTCTGAGGGAGTTTTTCCTTGCCACCGTCGCCACAGGCTTGCTCATTGGGGATAGATTAGGGATAAAATTAACTCACGTTTTAAGTCGTTCAAATTCTGTAAAGCTGCTTTGCGACAATGCTTATTGTTAAAAGCGCGAAACAAATAAACTTGACTTGACTTGGCTATTGTGTTTGTTGTTGTGAATGAGCGAGTCGCCAGAGGTCTGTAACTGGGGTCCGTAACCAGGGTCCGTAACCGGGGTCCGTACCGTAGGATACGGACCCGCTTGCCAGCCAATCAGAGCGCAGGATTTGGACTGCGAAAAAAAAAATAGTATATCACATATTACCGTATTTTCTGGACTATAGAGCGCACCTGTATATAAGCCGCATCCGCTCTATTTTTTAAAAAAAATTAAAAAAAAGATATACAAGCCACACCGGGCTATAAGCCGCAGATCTCTATGTTGAAAAATTAGATATTTACTGCATGTACAGAATGATTTTGTACTGTAAATGTACATGTATGTACCTGAACAGATTCTTTCCGAACAGTGCCTTTTAACACGGCAGCAACTTTGCTGATTAAAACGGAACAGAACCAAGAGAAAATAACCGGTATTTATTTACCTTCATTTCTCCTGTGTTTGAAACCACAAGTCACTTTAATCATCTTCGCTGGATTTGAAAATAATTACCAGTTAGTAATTTGTCATGCGTGTTCTATCTGCTAAAGATCTGCTAATTCTTCTTTGCATTGATTTTTCGTCTATCTTATTTTTGATTCTACTTCCGGTTAGAGCGCCCCTAGCGGTGGAAGAAAAATCCACAGAATAGCCGCACCTTTGTATAAGCCGCATGGTTCAAAACCTAGGAAAAAAGTAGCGGCTTAGGCAGCTGGGCCATAGAAGGTTCACGCTGCATGCTGCATGCTGCACGCTACACGCTACACGTTCACGTGAAGAACCGGACCCTGGGCCATTAAACTTCATGCTTGGATGTTCACGTGTTGCGTCTGTTCTACTTTGACCGAGTAACCAACAATATGGACTCTTCGGATGACGACGATTGCCTCATTCTGCTTTTACTGAGACAGAGGAAGAGAAAAAGGAACAGAATTTGGAGCCGAGAACACTTCCTTCTGAGAGAAACCCGTGGTGAATTTCACCGAACATTCTATAATCTGCTTGACAACCCCGATGAAGAACTATTTTTCAATTATACCATTCAATTATATTTTTTCTGAAGTTTTCCCCTGAAAGCATAGAGTTATCTCCCTAGACCCGTTCTGATTGGCTGGCGCGGCGGTGACCGCATGCATTGACTGGAATTTCCATCTGCACGCCTAGAAAAAAGTGTGCATGTTCATTTCTCGCTTCACGCGTGAAGTGTGCAGCGTGCAACGTGAACGCCGTTCTATGGCCCAGAGCAAGTCATGCTACGTTTGTCCACTTTTCTTTACACGCGTGTAGCGTGCAGCATGCAGCGTGAACCTTCTATGGCCCAGCTGCCTTATAGTCCAGAAAATACGGTACATGGGCATGGACTCAGGCTGCCAGTCAGTGTGTGACCCCGCCTTTGAAAAATCCTAGCTCCGCCCCTGTTTCAGACTGTTATCAGGCGTCCAATCCGATCCGATCCGATCTCAGTACTGAAAGCCAAGCCAGCGTGCTGATTTTGAGCCGCTCTACCCCGCATACAGCGTGCGGTCCGGCGGTCCGAGCCCCTTCATCTGGCTGCGTTTTACTGAAATCAGCGCGTGAATAAAAGCGGCGGAGCGCGCGCTGTCGGTGTGATTGATGTGTGCGGGTTGCGGTTCCGTTGCGGATGCGGAGGATGTGATGTGAGGATGTGATGTGAGGATGCAGCGGGAAGAAACGCGGAGGGAGCGGAGCCGGACTGAGCTCCAGAGATAAGCAGAGAGGCCGTCCATTTTGTCAGAGAAGCAGAAAAAAGCAGGAGATGGAATTACAGCATAATCTGGAGGAAAGATGGAAGAACGCGCGCGCTGTGCCTTAAAAACGGGATGAGTGTTTGGGATGCGCTGCTGGTTTTGTTGCTGTTGATTCGGAGAAAAACGGAACCGAGAATGATGAAGCTGCTGCATCTTCCTCATCCTCATCCTCATCACTCTGCCCTGAAGCGCGCGCTCAACTCTTCTGATCTCGGATTAAATCCGCACAAACCCGGGTTTAACCCGGGACTGTAAAATCGGGAGGAGGATTGTGCATCACTGCAGACTTTATGAAGTGGCCTAGTGTGCATCATCTAGTGTGCACAGACCTGCATCCTGAAGCATCACCTGGCCACTCTCAGAAGAAAAGGTCAAAGGTAAAC